>NC_047055.1:42081498-42176943 GCF_011762595.2 Tursiops truncatus
TTGTGAAGTTTTTTGTTCTGTTCTGTGAAAAATACCAGTGGCTAGTTTGATGGGATTGCATTGAATCTGTAGATTGCTTTGGGTAGTAGAGTCATTTTCACAATGTTGATTCTTCCAATCCAAGAACATGGTATATCTCTCCATCTATTTCTATCATCTTTAATTTCTTTCATCAGTGTCTTATAATTTTCTGCATACAAGTCTTTTGTCTCCTTAGGTAGGTTTGTTCCTAGATATTTTATTCTTTTTGTGGCAGTGGTAAATAGGAGTGTTTCATTAATTTCTCTTTCAGATTTTTCATCATTAGTGTATAGGATTGCCAAAGATTTCTGTGCATTCATTTTGTATCCTGATACTTTACCAAATTCATTGATTAGCTCTAGTAGTTTTCTGGTAGCATCTTTAGGATTCTCTATGTATAGTAAAATGTCATCTACCAACAGTGACAGCTTTACTTCTTCTTTTCCAATTTGGATTCCTTTTATTTCTTTTTCTTCTCTGATTGCTATGGCTAAAACTTCCAAAGCTATGTTGAATAATAGTGGTGTGAGTGGGCAACCTTGTCTTGTTCCTGATCTTAGTGGAAATGCTTTCAGTTTTTCACCATTGAGGACAATGTTGGCTGTGGATCTGTCATATATGGCCTTCATTATGTTGAGGAAAGTTCCTTCTATGCCTACTTTCTGGAGGGTTTTTTTCATAAATAGGTGTTGAATTTTCTTGAAACATTTCTCTGCATCTATTGAGATGATCATATGGCTTTTCTCCTTCAGTTTTTTAATATGGTGTATCACGTTGACTAATTTGCATATACTGAAGAATCCTTGCATTCCTGGGATATACCCCACTTGGTCATAATGTATGATCCTTTTAATGTGCTGTTGGATTCTGTTTGCTAGTATTTTGTTGAGGATTTTTCATCTATGTTCATCAGTGATATTGGCCTGTAGTTTTCTTTCTTTGTGACATCTTTGTCTGGTTTTAGTATCAGAGTGATGGTGGCCTCATAGAATGAGTGTGGGAGTGTTCCTCCTGCTGCTATATTTTGGAAGAGTTTGAGACAGATAGGTGTAAGCTCTTCTCTAAATGTTTGATATAATTTGCCTGGGAATCCATCTGGTCCTGGGTTTTTGTTTGTTGGAAGATTTTTAATCACAGTTTCAATTTCAGTGCTTGTGATTGTTTGTTCATATTTTCTATTTCTTCCTGGTTCAGTCTCAGAACGTTGTGCATTTCTAAGAATTTGTCCATTTCTTCCAGGTTGTCCATTTTATTGGCATAGAGTTGCTTGTAGTAATCTCTGATGATCCTTTGTATTTCTGCAGTGTCAGTTGTTACTTCTCCTTTTTCATTTCTAATTCTATTGATTTGAGTCTTCTCCCATTTTTTCTTGATGGGTCTGGCTAATTGTTTATCAATTTTATTTATCTTCTCAAAGAACCAGCTTTTAGTTTTATTTTTCTTTGCTATCGTTTCCTTCATTTCTTTTTCATTTATTTCTGATCTGATTTTTATGATTTTTTTCCTTCTGCTAATTGTGGGGTTTTTTTTTTGTTCTTCTTTTTCTATTGCTTTATGTGTAAGGTTAGGTTGTTTATTTGAGATGTTTCTTGTTTCTTGAGGTAGGATTTTACTGCTATAAGCTTCCCTCCTAAAAATGCTTATGCTGCATCCCATAGGTTTGGGTCGTCGTGTCTCCATTGTCATTTGTTTCTAGGTAATTTTTGATTTCCTCTTTGATTTCTTCAGTGATCTCTTGGTTATTTAGTAGTGTATTGTTTAGCCTCCATGTGTTTGTATTTCTTACACATTTTTTTCTGTAATTGCTATCTAGTCTCATAGCATTGTGGTCAGAAAAGATACTTGATACGATTTTAAATTTCTTAAATTTACCAAGGCTTGATTTGTGACCCAAGATATGATCTATCCTGGAGAATTTTCCTTGAGCACTTGAGAAGAATGTGTATTCTGTTCTTTTTGGATGGGATGTCCTATAAATATCAATTAAGTCCATCTTGTTTAATATATCATTTAAAGCTTGTTTTTCTTTATTTATTTTCATTTTGGATGATCTGTCTATTGGTGAAAGTGGGGTGTTAAAGTCCCCTACTATGCTTGGGTTACTGTTGATTTCCCCTTTTATGGCTGTTAGTATTTGCCTTATGTAGTGACAAGCTCCTATGTTGGGTGCGTAAATATTTACAATTGTTATATCTTCTTCTTGGATAGATCCCTTGATCAGTATGTAGTGTCCTTCTTTGTCTCTTGTAATAGTCTTTGTTTTAAAGTCTATTTTGTCTGATATGAGAATTGCTACTCCAGCTTTCTTTTTATTTACATTTGCATGGAGTATCTTTTTCCATCCTCTCACTTTCAGTCTGTATGTGTCCCTAGGTCTGAAGAGGGTCTCTTGTAGACAGCATATATATGGGTCTTGTTTTTACATCCATTCAGCCAATCTATGTCTTTTGGTTGGAGCATTTAATCCATTTACATTTAAGGTAATTATCGATATGTATGTTCCTGTTACCATTTTGTTAATTGTTTTGGGTTTTTTTTTATTGTAGGTCTTTTCCCTCTCTTGTGTTTCTTGCCCAGAGAAGTTCCTTTAGCATTTGTTGTAAAGCTGTTTGGTGGTGCTGAATTCTCTTAGCTTTTGCTTGTCTGTAAAGCTTTTAATTTCTCCTTCACATCTGAATGAGATCCTTGTTGGTTAGAGTAATCTTGGTTGTAGGTTTTTTCTTTCATCCCTTTAAATATGTCCTGCCAGTCCCTTCTGTCTTTCAGAGTTTCTGTTGAAAGATCAGCTGTTTATCTTATGGGGATTCCCTTATGTGTTACTTGTCGTTTTTCCCTTGCTGCTTTTAATATTTTTTCTTTGTGTTTAATTTTTGATAGTTTGATTAATATGTGTCTTGGCGTGTTTCTCCTTGGATTTATCCTCTATGGGACTCTCTGTGCTTCCTGGACTTGATTAACTATTTCTTCGTGTCCTTCTCTGGAGCTCCTTTAAGCAGCGCTCTTAATCCCCTCTCCTGGTGCACCAGGAAACAGAGAGGCAAGAAAAAGTCTCTTATCTCTTTGGCAGCTCCAGACTTTTTCCTGGAGTCCCTCTCTGCTAGCCGTGGCACACTAGCCCCCTTCAGGCTGTGTTCATGTAGCCAACCCCAGTCTTTTCCCTGGTATCTGACCTCTGAAGCCCGAGCCTCAGGTCCCAGGCTCCGCCCACCTCGGCGGGTGAGCAGACACGCCTCTCAGGCTGGTGAGTGCCGGTCAGCACCGATCCCCTGTGTGGGAATCTCTCCACTTTGCCCTCCACACCCCTGTTGCTGCGCTCTCCTCTGTGGCTCCACAGCTTCCCCCCTCCGCCACCTGCAGTCTCCGCCCACGAAGGGGCTTCCTAGTGTGTGGAAACCTTTCCTTCTTCACAGCTCCCTCCCACTGCTGCAGGTCCCATCCCTATCCTTTTGTCTCTGTTTTTATTTTTTCTTTTACCCTACCCAGGTCCTTGGGGAGTTTCTTGCCTTTTGGGAGGTCTGAGGACTTCTGGCAGCATTCAGTAGGTGTTCTGTAGGAGTTGTTCCACATGTAGATGTATTTCTGATGTATTTGTGGGCAGGAAGGTGATCTCCACTTCTTACTCTTCTGCCATCTGGAAGCTCCTCAGGAGGAAATAATTTGAGGAAGGCAGCTAGGTGGTCAGCATTGTCTTCTGCTAACTTACCTCTGATTTCTAATGGCATTTTATCTCATGGAAGTGTGTGTGTGTGTGTGTGTGTGTGTGTGTATGTGCGTGCATGCACACAAGTCCATTTTCATTCTATTCCTATAGTAGTGGTCACTTGAGTTGGCCCTATGGTTCACCACATACTTATTCAATAAGTATTTTGTCCACAGCTAACCCTGGAAGCAAACAAGTGACTATAGATACCTTCTCAGGATTTCTAAAAATTCTCCACTCTGAAGCAGGTTTTTGAAGATGGACCAAAAGACCACAGTCACCCTCCTTGAGCTTGCTGCAAAGAGTCTGCTGAATAATGAGCCTGCAACTATCCATGCCCTGGACGAAATCCCAAGAGACCTCTTTGTTCCATTGTTCAACGCTGCCTTCTTGGGTGGGCATAAGACGATCCTAAAGGCAATGGTGAAGGTTTGGCCTTTTCGCTGTCTCCATATTGGGTCATTGACCACACGGGAATCATACTATGACATCTTGGAAGCCGTGATTGATGGTCTGCAGATCCTCCCTGCCCAGAACTCTTCCTCTTGGTAAGACTATGACCAGTAGAGACACAGGGAGTCAGCAGGAGTGTATGCTGTAGCCTGGGGCAGGGGAATACCTAACGGTCTCCCAACAGTAGCCAGTGGTGAATACTGCAGTCTTTGCAGAGCTGTCAGTCCTTCGGGACTCTATTGCCTTATAGAGTTGATTATAGAGTAGAGGTGTTTGAGGAAACTATGAATGGATTTGAGTGCGATTACACAGAAGTGAAGTATGGGCATTGAGACAGGGAAAGACCGGAGGTGAAGGAGGGGGTGTGGAAAGGATGAAAGACGCTGCATTTGTGTGGAAAGAACTTTTGGTGAATGGCAACGAAGTGAAAACCAGGGTTGAAGTGTTCTGTCCCTGCTTCTCATCATTGATCTTGCTGGGTTATATTAAACTCAGCTGTCTCTCATGTGTTCTGTCTCTTCCTTTCCTTACAGGGGGCCCAAACTGAGGATCCTAGATTTAAGGAGTGATCTGGTCTGTAAGACAATATGCTCTGAGATTGGGACCGCATTCCCTTTCTGTTTTAAGTCATGCATTTACTCTCAGCACTCTATCCTTAAGATAGAAGAAGCTCAGCATAGAGTCAGGTGCCTCGGGATTGGTAATTCTGGGTCTGAGCCTCAGTCAGCTCAGGAACCCATGGAATTACTAATGGATATTTCCCTCAATAGTACCTTGAGAACAAAGCAATTCCTCTCTTTCATTTGTAGTAAGATTCAGCAGAATGTTCGGTCCTTGCACGTCTGCTGCAGAGATTTGCAAATCGATAGAATGTCTGGGCACAAAAGTATCCTGCAGTTTCTGGATCTGGGGTGCATTGAGAACCTGGAGATGGATCAGGCTAATCTGAGTGAAGTCGTCACCCTTTTGGCTCAGATGATCCACCTGAACAGCCTTACTCTGTGTAACATCCCCTTTAAAACTTATAATAGAAGGAAATTCAGATCTTTTCTCCTCTGCCTTGGGCGGCTGGACCATCTCCAGGAGCTGAGCTTGTCTTTCTTCTGCCTCACAGATCAACTGCACAAATTGCTCAGGTGAGGAGGTGGGGAGGAACCTGGGTTCCCTGATCACCTCATTGTTAACACAGAAGAGACCATGCTTGGATCTTCCTAAGCTCCTTGTAACCCATTTCTCTCTTTGCCTCAGCATAGGCACTGCTGGGAGTTTGAACATAGCTGGGGGAGAGAGGGGCACCTTATGCTGAGCAGCAGATGAGGTTAGAAAAGGAAGCTGTGCTCATTCATTCATTCATTCATTCAGTGACCGTGGGCAGATCCTAAAAGAAGTCTGTAAATATATTGGTGAAAAAGACTCAGTCCTTCTCCTATTGGACTTTACAGCTCTCTAGAGAGGAAGGGGAGGCATTCAGATGGAGAAACATTAAGCTATAGGACTAATGCACATGCCCATGGATGGGCCCCAATAGTTAACACTGCCAGATAATATTGCTCCTGTATTTCCCCCCAGGCTTACACCCTGAATGGAGAGCTTGTCATCTGGGTACTAGTCAAAGGAAACCCTCAGTTGGCTGCTTTCCCAGACCCATCCTCGCCAAATAAGTGAATCAGATCCAACACTGATTATGTCGTATATACTAAGTGCATGCAATTTCTTCACTTAATCTTTCCCGCAATTCTGTATAATAATGACTGCTGTGCACGTTTTCAAGATTAAAACCCTGTACCTCAGAGTGGTAAAGTAACTTTCTCAGGGTCACAAATCTATAAGGTCTGATCCCAAAGTCCACATTGTTAACCACTTATTGCAAACCATGAACACAGTAGTTTATTCTAGAGCCTTAGGTACCTAAAATTTGGGGCTCATTGCCCTATTCTTCTGAAATAACCTTACGTTTTTCTCTCTGTAGAGTTGTGCCACCTCAGTTGGATTCACTGTATCTACCTCACTGTCAGCTTTCTCACAGAGATGTCACTGTCCTGTCCCAGAGCTCTCAGGCCACCCACCTAAGGGTATTGAGTCTCAGTAACAACCACATCTTCTCAGAAGTTAATGAGCCCTTCCAGGCTCTGCTGGAGAAGGTCTCAAGCACCCTGCAACATTTGGTGATAAACAATTGTATGATAACTGATTCTACTCTCTCTGCCGTCATCCCAGCCCTGAGCCACTGTACTCAGCTCCATGTCCTTAGCTTTGCCTTCAATCCCATTACAATGCCTGTGCTCAAGAGCCTTCTGCAGCACTTGACTTCCTTGATGAAGCTGAAGTATGTGATTTATCCTGTCCCTGTCCATTGCTACGAGGAATGGATTTTTCATGACCGTTTGGACCGACAGAAACTTGCTGAAGTTCAGGCTCAGTTGGAAGCGATGCTGCACGGGGCACAGAGGAACGACATGAAATGGGTCAGTTGTTCAGAGTGATTTCCACA
The DNA here is from genome assembly GCF_011762595.2 of Tursiops truncatus. Classification (NCBI taxonomy): domain Eukaryota; kingdom Metazoa; phylum Chordata; class Mammalia; order Artiodactyla; family Delphinidae; genus Tursiops; species Tursiops truncatus. Next base: position 42,088,164 of record NC_047055.1, read on the forward strand.
GCACAGGGAGGTGTTTCAACACGATGTGTGGCCATGAAAGTGTTCACTTTTTTTTTTTTTTTTGCCTAAAACCCAAGTTTGTAGAGACACATATATAAAGTTCTGCTGTTCTAGGAAACTGGGGTTAGGAACACTGGATATGTAAACTGATCTCTATAAAAGAGGAACTTTAAAAAGGAAATAGAGGAATTTGAAATGTCCGCTGGATCTCTTGCCCACTGCCCTCTACATTTTCTGGTTACTATCCACAGTGTTGAGTATGTGACGTAAGCTGACCCAGTCATGGTACATCATTTCCTTATCCACACTGATTGGTTCACTTATCCATTTATGGGCACATGACACAAGTCAGATCAATTGAAACTCTTCCTAGAGGTGGTAGTTGTTGAATAATTTTACCCTCTAGGGACCTGCAAACTTCTTGTATTTCTGATTTCCTCAGGTGGCTTTTGAGAAACCGTATGCAACTAAAAGGAAACAAACTATGCCCACTACCTATTGGTATCTTCATCAGCATATTGCTGCCTAATTTCCCAGGTCTCAGACCGCTGGCTCAGTTATTCCTTATTCCACACACATTCACCAAGTATCTGTTATGATTTAGGTACTTTTCCAGGTGCTAAGAAAGATAAAGTCCCTGATCTCACTCAGAGTGTAGACATTCCTATGATTTATCAGTTTCTCTACTCTTTCTTGGAAGACTTGGGAAATTATTTATTCCCCCATAATACAGTATTTTTCTCACTTTTTCCCCTCACATAGTCTGCTCAAATGATATTGGTCTTTTTGTGCTGTTGGGTAGCTGCTCAGGCCTCAGGTCATGGCTTAAATGTTACCTCCTCAGATAGGTTTTCTCTTACTTCCCCATTTAAGCAGATTTATTCTGCTGCTGCTTTTGCTTAAGGTACCATGTATATTTCCTTCATGGTACACATTGTTGCATATGTATTTGCTCCCTCTGCCCCTCCACTAGAGTTGCACTGCTCAGTATGGTGCCCACTAACCATATGTGGCTTCTGAACTCTAGAAATTTGGCTAATCTCAAATGTGATGTACCCTAGGTGTTGAATGCACTCTGTGTATCCAAGAGTTAGTAAGAAACAAAGGATGTAGAGTAACTAATTGATAATCTATGTGTATTGTTTACATGGTGAAATGATAACATACTCCATATCAAAGACAGTAAAGATAAAAGAATGTAAATTAAATTCTTTATATAGTTACATGTTAGAATGATAGCATTGTATTTCAAAGACTTAGTAAGAAAAATGTTATAATAATTACGTGTTTATATGTTTACATATCAACGTGATAAAACATTGCATTCCAAAGACTAATTGAGAGAAAATAAAGTTAATTAATAGGTTGTCCCTACTGTTTATATGTTGAAATGGTAACATAGAAGATGTCAACGATAACAGAAAAGAATGGAAAAAATAATTAGTATTTTGTGTATAGTGTTTCCTTGTTGAAATGAAAACAGATTGCATTTTCATTGTTGAAATGAAAACAGATTGTAGTTTAAAGACTTAGTAAGAAAGAAGAATGTAAAAGTAATGAGTGTTGTTTACATTGTTTCCTTGTTGAAATGATAACACACACATTTTAAAGACTCAGTAAAAAATTTTTTACAATTTTTTTTTCTTATTGTTTTCATGTTGAAGTGATAAACTGCATTTCAAAAACAGAGAAAATAATGTAAAACTTAATTAATAATTAATAAAAATAGTTAATAACTTGTTGTTACCTCCATTTTGCTACTGCATTTCTGACTTAGAAAGATAAACGTGTTAAATGAATTGTATATGTTGTTGCTTTGTTGAAATGATAACACATGGCATTTCAAAGACATCATAAAATAAGAATGCAACAAGGCCACCGATACCCTGACACCAAAGCCAGACAAAGACACTACAGAAAAAGGAAATGAGAGGGCAATATCTTCGATTAATACAAATGAAAAGGTCCTGGACAAAATATTAGCAAAGCAAATCCAACAATATATCAAAAGGACCATACACCATAAATCACATAGGATTTATTCCAGGGTCACAAGGAAGATTCAACATTTGCAAATCAATCAGTGTGAGACACCACATCAACAAAATGAAAGATAAAAATCACATGATTATCTCAATAGATGCAGGAAACTCTTTTGACACAATTGAACATCCATTCATGACAACAACTCTCAACAAAGTGTGTATAGAGGGAACATGTCCCAACATGATAAGGGCATTTACGACAAACCCACAGCCAACATCATAGTGAATGGCGAAAAGCTGAAAGACTTTCCACTAAATTCAGGAACAAGGTAAGGATGCCCACTCTCACCACTTATATTTAACATAGTATTGGAAGTCCTAACCACAGCAATCAGATGAAAAAAGAAATAAAAGGTACCCACACTGGAAGGGACAAGGTAAAACCGTTACTCTTTGCGGATGACATGATACTTTGTATAGAAAGTTCTAAAGCCTCCACTCAAAAACTATTAGAACTAATGAATGAATTAAGCAAACTTTCAGGATCCAAGATTAACATACAGAAATCTGTTGCATTTCTATACACTAATAATGAAATATCACAAAATGAAAGTTTTTCTTTTTCATTGTTATTGGAGTATAATTGCTTTACAATGGTGTGTTACTTTCTGCTTTCTAACAAAGTGAATCCGTTATACATATACATATGTTCCCATATCTCTTCCCTCTTGCGTCTCCCTATCCTCCCTATCCCACCCTCCCTATCCCACCCTTCTAGGTGGTCACCAGGCACCGAGCTGATCTCCCTGTGCTATGTGGCTGCTTCCCACCAGCTATCTATTTTACGTTTGGTAGTGTATATATGTCCATGCCACTCTCTCGCTTTGTCACAGCTTACCCTTCCCCCTCCCCATATCCTCAAGTCTAAACTCAGTTTAAAATCGCATTGAAAAGAATAAAACACCTAGGAGTAAACCTAACCAGGGACGTGAAAGCCCTATCTGAAAACTATGAAACACTGATGCAGGAAACTGAAGATGAACAAAGAAATGGAAAGATATCCCATGCTATGGGATTGGAAGAATTAATATTGTTAAAATGTCCATACTTCCCAAAGTAATCTACAGATTTAATGCAATCACTATCATATACCCATGCCATTTTTCACAGAACTAGAACCAAGAATCCAAAAATTCATATGGAACCACAAAAGACCCCAAATTGCCAAAGCAATCTTGAGAAAAAAAAGGAATGAAGCTGGAGGTATAACCCTCCCAGACTTCGGACTATGAAACAAAGCTAATCAAAACAGCATGGGCCTGGCGCAAAAACAGACACATCGATCAATGGAATAGAATAGACAGTCCAGAAATAAACCCATGCACGTATGGTCAATTAATCTACAGAAAAGGAGGCAAGAATATACAATGGAGAAAAGGCAGTTTCTTCAATCAGTGGTGTTGGGAAAACTGGTCATCTACATGTAAAACAAAGATTAGAACATTCCCTCACACCATACACAAAAATAAAATGGTTTAAACACCTAAATGAAAGACCTCAAAACATAAAACTCCTAGAAGAGAACATAAGCAGAACACTCTTTGATAAAAATCATACCAATATTCCTTTGGATAAATCTCCTAAAGCAAAAGGAATAAAAACAAAAATAATCTAACGAGAACTAATTAAACTTAAAAGCATTTGCACAGGAAAGGAAACCATCAACAAAAATGAAAAGAAAACCCAAGGATTGGGAAAAAATATTTGCAAATGATGTGACCAACAAGGGGTTAATATCCAAAATATATAAACAGCTCATAGAACTCAATGTCAAAACAACAAACAACCCAATGATAAATGGGCAGAAGACCTGAATAGACATTTTTCCAAAGAAGATGTACACGTGGTTAACAGGCACATGAAAAGATGCTCAGCATCGCTCATATTTAGAGAAATGCAAATCACAACAACAATGACATATCATCTCGCACCTGTCAGAATGGCAATCATCAAAAAGTCTACAAATAACAAATATTGGAGAGGATGTGGAGAAAAGGGAATCTTTGTATGCTGTTGGTGGGAATGTAAATTGGTGCAGCCACTATGGAAAACAATATGGAGCTCCCTTAAAAACTAAAAATAAAACTACCATATGATCCAGCAATTCCACTCCTGGATACATTTACAGAAAAATAACAAAAGCATTGAAAGGTTCATAGCAACACTATTTACAATAACAAAGATATGGAAGCAACCCAAGTGCCCATCAACAGACAAATTGATAGAAAAATATGGCATATATACACACACAATGGAATATTACTCAGCCATAAAAAGAATGAAATTCTATTTGCTGCAATATGGATGGACCTAGACAATATTATGCTTAGTTAAATGTCAGATATAGAAAGACAAATACTGTACGATACCACTTGTATGTTGAATCTAAAAACTAATACAAGTGAATGCATATGCGCAATGGAAACAGATTCACAGATATAGAAAACAAATTTTTGGTTACCAAAAGGGAGAGGGAAGGTAGGAGGGACAAATCAAATTAGGGGCATGGGATTAAGAGATACAACTACTATGTATAAAATGGGAAAGCAACAATGATATACTGTATAGCACAGGGAATTATAGGCATTATCTGATAATAACTTGTAGTGGCGTATAATCTGAAAAAATGCTGGATCACTCTGCTGTACACCTAAAACTAATATAGTATTGTAAATCAACTATATTCCAATTAAAAGAAGAGAAAGAATACAAAATTATTTAATAATATGTTCATATTGCTTACATATTGAGATAATGCACTGCATTTCAAAGACTTACCAAAAAAAAAAAAAAGAAAACTAATTAACCATGGTGGTTAGCACCATGCTTACATAAAACATCATTAGTTATGCCAGTCTGCTTTAAGATGATAACAGCTTAACTTTGATCATATGCAAAATCGCTACACTTTTACCTCTTCCCACCTCATTTTATGTTATTGTTGTCCCAGTTTGTATCTTTTATATTGTGAGCACTAATGAATTAGTGCAACTGTATTTACTTTTAATACTTTTGTCTTTCCGTTTTCATACTAAAGTTAAAAGTGTTTTATCCACCACCATTACAATGTTGGAGTGTTCTGAATTTGACTATATGCTTACTTTTACGTATGAGTTATGCTTTCGTAGGTTTTCATGTTGTTAATTTTTTGTTTTCACTCAAAGAACTCCCTTTAGCATTTTTGTAAGGCAGGTCAAGTGGTGAATAACTCCCTCAGCGTTTGCTTGTCTGGGAATGTCATCATCTATCTTTCATTTCTGAAGGACGGCTTTTCTGAATAGAGTATTCTTGGTTGTCGGTTGTTTTCTTTCAGCACTTTGAATGTGTAATCCCACTCTTTCCTGGACTGCAAGGTTTCTTTTCAGAAATCTGATAGCCTTATGCTGTTCCCTGGTATATGACAAGTGGCATTTCTCTTACAGACTTTACAATTCTCTCCTTGAAAAGGAAACCCTCTTACACTGTTGGTGGGAATGAACATTGATACAGCCACTATGGAGAAAAGTATGGAGGTTCCTTAAAAAATTAAAAACAGAACTACCATATGACCCAGCAACACCACACCTGGGCATATACCCTGAGAAAACCATAATTCAAAAAGTACATGCACCCCAATGTTCATTGTAGCACTATTTACAAGAGCCAGGACATGGAAGCAACCTAAATGTCCATCAACAGAAGAATGGATAAAGAAGGTATGGTACACATATACAATAGAACATTACTCAGACATAAAAAGGAATGAAATTGTGCCATTTGCACAGATGTGGATGGACCTAGAGACTGTCATACAGAGTGAAGTAATTCAGAAAGAGAAAAACAAATATCATAATATATACCTTATATGTGGAATCTAGAAAAATGATACAGATGAACTTATTTGCAAAGCAGAAATAGAGACACGGATGTAGAGGACAGTCATATGGATACCAGGGTGGGAAGGGGGGGTGGGTTGAAATGGGAGATTGGGATTGACATATATACACTACTATATATAAAATAGATAACGAATGAGAACCTACTGTATAGCTCAGGGAACTCTACTCAATGCTCTGTGGTGACCCAAATAGGAAAGACATCCACAAGAGAGGGGATATATGTATGTGTGTGTGTGTGTGTGTGTATATATATATATATATATATATATATATATATATATATATGGCTGATTCACTTTGTTGTTGAGCAGAAATTAACACAATATTGTAAAGCAACTATACTCCAATAAAAATTAACTTTTAATAGAAATGACAAAAATTCTAGATTGTTGTAAGTATTCAAAATAAATAAGTAAAATATAAAGACAGTTAAGAAAAGAAAAACAATTCTTTCCTTGTCTTTGATATTTTTATTATAATGTGTCTTCATATAACCTCCTATGAGATGAAACTGTTCGAGGACTTTTGAGTTTCGTGAACTTGGGGGTCCATGTTGCTCCCACAAGTTGGGTGGTTTTCAGCCATTATTTCTATAAATAAAATACCCCCGCCTCTCTCTCTCTCCCTTCCTCCTCCTCCAGGGTCCCCATCATCCATATATGAGTCCACTTAATGGTGTTTTAAAAATCCCATAGATTTTCCCCAATATTTTTCATTCTTTTTTTTTCTCCTCTGATTAGATAACTTCAAATTACTTCTTTTTGAGTTCATACATTTTTTTCTTCTGCTTGATGAAGTCTGTTGTTATAGCTCTCTGTTATATTTCTAAATTCATCCATTGTATTCTTCAGCTCCATAATTTCCTTTTGGCTCCTTTTCATGAGTTCTCTATCTTTGTTGACTTTTTTATTTTGTTCAGGTATTGCTTTTCTGATTTCATTGAGTTGTATTGTAGCTGGCTGGGCATCTTTAAAACAATCATGTTGAATTCCTTGTCAGGCAATTCATGGACCTCCATTTCTATGGGGTCAGTTACTGGGAAATTATCTTGTATCATTTGTGGGGTATTGGGCTTCCTATATTTTTCCTGCCCCTGAAAATCTCGTGTTGGTGTCTTCACATTTAAGGAAGGAATCTCCTCCATCAGCCTTTACTGACCTTTATCAGGAGAGAAACACCTGCAACACTCAGCCAAGCTAGGGATACTGGGGGTTCCCTGAGGTCTTTTCTGTGGATTCACCAGCTCTGCCCCTCTTGCTCCATCTTGTGAAGGAAGTGTTTGGATGATACACGCCTTTTCTCAATTGCACAAAGCCAGGACACATGCTGACAGCCTCCTGTTTATTTTCCCCATTTCGGTACCCTGAAGTGTTTAAGGTATGTCTGTTCTCACCATCCAGCAGAGTGGTGCCAGTTCTTTTTATGCACATGTGCATGATCTGTTGAGGCATGAGTGCACCTTCTGCAGGGGTGTCCACGGAATGCCGGTTCTGAGGGGGACCGGCATATAGAGTGCTGGATGTGCTCGTGGGCAAACTGAGGCTTCTGTAGGTGATGGGTCCTATGAGGTTTGTAAGGTACAGTCTGTGAGGCAGTTAGTAGAAACTGCAGCCCTTTGTTGAGCTTGGTGCCCTGTTTGCTGTGAGCCTTTGCCCTTTCCCCTTCTCCTTGCTATCCCAAGACTATTCAGCCATGCTCATCACCTCTGGGTTCTGGGTTTGGGCAAGAAAGAAGTGGGATTCCTGGGCAGCGTCTAGCACCACTGGGTATTCAGGTGCTCACCACATTCTCACTATCTCCCATGGGAGGAATTGCAGGCCTAGTGCATCTATCTAGGCATTGATATGTGTAGCCTTGCGGGAAGTTTGATATTGGTAGGGTGAAGCTGTTCTTCCTACTCTCTTCAACGTGTCTGTTCTTGGAATTTGTTTTAAAGGATCAGGGTGTTGGGGCTTCCTCACTTGATACTGGGGCTCCCACAAAAACACTCTTGCCCATGGCTGATTAGGCAAAATGTTTACTTGGAGACTCCTATTCTGCCAACTTCCTGACGTCACACTCTAGAACTATGATTTGAATGGAAAAATGTTTGAGTGGATAAAAAGAAGCAGCCCAGGAAAAAGTTCATTCTCGACTAGGACTATGAAAATCTATGAACCACAATTTTATTTTCAATGGTTTTCACGTGGATGGGGTTTCCGAATTGTACTGGAGAGTCATATCATGACAAAAGACACAGCTTATGAATAAGCACCCTGTACAGAATCCTTATCTTCTCACTTCTCTCCATCCTTTGCCCAGAAGAAATTTTAATTGTGGATGTAATTTCCTATTTCCATGCTATGGTAATCCTCACAGGATAAGCCTCTTATTCGACCTATTATATTCAACCTAGGGCTGTAGAATTTTACATCATGTTGGTTGGTGGGTAGGGATATTCAACTCTACGCCACAGCACAGTAACTGCAACCGTTTCTCTTCTTTCGAGGTGGATGGACCTAGAGTCTGTCATACAGAGTGAAGTAAGTCAGAAAGAGAAAAACAAATACCGTATGCTAACACATATATATGGAATTAAGAAAAAAAAAAAAACGTCATGAAGGACCTACGGGTAAGATGAGAATAAAGACACAGACCTGCTAGAGAATGGACTCGAAGATATGGGGAGGGGGAAGGGTAACCTGTGACAAAGTGAGAGAGTGGCATGGACATATATACACTACCAAACGTAAAATAGCTAGCTAGTGGGAAGCAGCCACATAGCACAGGGAGATCAGCTCCGTGCTTTGTGACTGCCTGGAGGGGTGGGATAGGGAGGGTGGGAGGGAGTGAGACAAAAGAGGGAGGAGATATGGGAACGTGTTTGTATGTGTGGCTGGTTCACCTTGTTGTAGGGCGGAGGCTGGCACACCATTCTAAAGCAACTGTGCTCCAATAAAGATGTTAAGAAAACAAACAAAAAAACCACTGACAGTAAACTTACGTCCATATATCTTAACGAATTTCAAAAAGGAACAAAGAGAAACAGGTTCTGAATGCAATTTCCATAATGATACAGCCCCATATGACGCTGTCTCCTGTGTACTGTTGCTAGGTAAGTCAACTTTGCTTTCTGAAAGTAAAGTCACATACGACATCTAGTTTAGTTGTACATATGTGTGTTAGAACAAGAAGAATTTGAGTATTTACCTTTAGGTAAACAGCATCACAACTGTTCTGTTGCTCCCCTTTCCCAATTCTCTGTGTTAGATAAAGCCACTCCTCCTCCTAAAACCACTGGCACCAACTCCCAAAGTGGCCACCTCAAAACAAAAAAGATAAAAGAAGGAAAATTTGTTCCCGTGAAATCCTGCCAAATCACATGCAAGAGAAATGGTTTATCATGCTGCCTAAACACAGTGCCTGATAAATGTAATGCCTAAACTGGACCCCAGATACACAGATCTTTAACCATAGAGTTTCTTCCCCGCCCCCGTGATATATAGTAGAGCGTGGTGACAGGGCCCCACTGATGGAGCTAAATGTTTTCAAAAGGTCCTGAGGAACTCCGGATCGTCATCTCAGAGAAAGAATGATTGATTTGAGTTATCAGGTCTGACAGGAGCAAAATCTGACTTAAGAGGGATAATGAGGAGGCCAGAATTGGACTTTTGGTCAAAAAAGTTGACCCCAATCACCATCAGGTGAGCATAGATAGGCTCGATAAAATTGTTCTGCATCTTGCACTGTTGATCTGCTCATCTGTATCTAATTATAACAACTATATCAGGTCTTGGTATCAGATTCCATCCTATGACTACATGGAGATGTTTCCTAAATCCAGCGTAAAGTTTCATAATAGACTCTATTTTAAATAAAGATATGCCTCCTTTTTTGTCTCTTGAATTTATGTGTCCCACAAATAATTCTCCACAGTTACATGAGACATAGTGACCTGCACGAATAACTGTCTTCTCTTACAATTGTTTACACCAAACTAGGACATTTTTCAGTAGGCCTAGAACCACAGAGTCTCTTGTCTTTCTTAATACCTCAACTTTAACCACAGTGGAAAGTTTGATCTGTTGCATTTTCTTCAGCTCATTTATGCAGCCATGCCACATTGCAGGAACCTAGCAAAATAATCCAAGCAATGTAAAGAATCGTTTACCGAGGCCAGCAAACCAGAAAGATCAGATCACACTTATTTTGGACATACTGATGATCCTGCAGCTTCCCACACAAATCAGCAAAATAGGTGTTTCTGGATTTGCAATAAAAAAACCCCTACAATATATATTGTCCTACTCCTTTCTCTGTTCTTTCTGTGCAGACACAGACGGAATATGCACTGTAAACCCTAATGAATTCAGATTCCACTCATTTGTAATTGTTGTAATTCAGGCACGGGGAGTATGGTGACTAAACCTTATGATACCTTCTTTTCAGTGTTTATTTAAAAGAAGGAAATGTTTTCAGCTATCATCAAGCAATTCATAAACCACTCATATACACAGATTTCACATATTAGAGATACGTTTATATCTATACACAAACCTTAAATAGAGGCCATGAAATAGACTCAAATTTGACTGGGTCTAATTAGCATGGCATCCCAAAGAGCTCTCTCAAGATCTCAACTTTTCAGTAAGTGGGGCTGATTTGCCAGATTTTCTGAAGTAGTTAGGGTGTACCCAATGTTACCTTCTGGTGAGGAACCTGGTGGGTGAGCAGAACACAGAGTCTGGAGCCAGACGGCCTGTGGGCCAGTCCTGGTGTGCCACCTGCAATATCCGTGATCTCTTAGTCAAGTGATTGATTTAATACCTCTGGACTTCAGTGTTCGCATCTGGAAAGTTCTGTAACAGTACGTAATCTATAGAGTTACCTCTCTTAAATGAGTTATCCTTCTCAAGTGCATGGCCCGCAGTAATCACTATACACTTTGCCTCCGAAATTAACAACTACAACTCATTAGATTTGGTTTAATTTCCTTTAGCCCTGCCTGAAACGGAAGTCAACAGCGCTTACCTGTACCCACTGCTTAGGCTCTTAACAGTACTTTCTACAGCATGCCCAGGACTGTGGTTTGGGGGAGGACTTATTTCATCCTCATGTGTTAATTTGTTATGTGTTAAATTTCATGTGCTATGGGGCGGGAAAAAAAGCACATAAAATTAACACGTTAGAGTGGGGTGGGTGTATGTAAGCCCAAGCTTGTGCGCTTAGAAGGTCACTCGGAGGCACCAACATCACAGAGCAGATGAGGAATGTGGGCAATCTCAGATCTCCTGTTCTCCCGAAGGTAATGTTCCCCTGAAACTTGCAGATCAAGTAGAACCCTACTGTCATTGGACCCTACTGTCATTGGACCCTACTGTCAGAAAGCTGACTCAGCCCTCCCAGGCACATGAGATTTGTGGGATCCTAAAGCTGCGGATCATGTGGCTGCTGCCATCCTGTGGACAATAGTTACCAGCCCTTCCTGTCCGGTCAGAACCCTAGGCCCTTAAACCCAAAGGGCATGTGGTCTCTTTGGCCCTGTTGCCGCCATGACCCTGTGGTAGCTCCAGCCCTTCAAGTCACTAGAGCATGGTGGACTCCTGAACCCTGCGTGTCATGTGGCTCCTTCTCTCATGTGACCCTGACTAGCTACCAGCATGTGGTAACCTCAGCTGATGTGATCTACTGCTTACGGTTATGTGGATGCTATGATCTGGTACCCTTCCCAGCAGGGTACATGTCAAGTTCAGCAATCTCCATCACGTGAAGGTTGTGGGCTACTAAACGCTGTATATCCATGTATGGGCAACAGTGTGTCTCCTACCACACGTGGCACCCAAAGTTCTTCCACTCATGTCAGCTCTGCAGCTTCTGAACCACTCGCTGTTGGTCAAGTGGACCTTATGGTCATTGCCATCATGTGGTCAGGTGAGACTCAGGCCCCTCAGTCACGTGAAGATTGAGGGCTCTTCAGTTCGGTGGTTCAGGTGGTCCCCGAAATCATGTGATCACCTACAGTCGTGCAGGAGGGTCTGCTCTTTAAGAGTGGGGAGGGTCTATTCAACTGCAGTTTGGCTTAACCTCCAGAAGAGTCAGACCCATAGGTGCAGAAGACCTTTAGAGCTGTGGTGGGCACTCTGGCTGAGGGGGGACTTTGAGGAGACTCTGGCTCAGATCCCAACCTTTCCACCAACTTTTATATCCTGCCGCGGTGGGTGGTACTCGGGTAGGAGGTGCCCCCGCCGATACTAGAAGTTTACTCGGGGAACTGGGCTTTTAGAGGCGCCCAAGCAATGTCAGATCGAGGTCCGGCAAAGAGCCAAGGGCCCGAGAGAGAGTGTTGGACGGAGGTGGGGGGCGGGAGGGGGCTTCTGGATACGGCCTAACTGTTGTACAGCTGGCAGAGAAAGCCTGTGGGTGTGTGCGACCTGAACCTGGACTTACGGGAGCAGCTGCTGGTAGAGAGTGAAGTGGAGGAGGAGAATGGCCTGGCCTGGGTGGGTGGGGCGGCCGTGGACGGGGTGGCTGGGGTTCATGGACTTGGATGTCATCTCTCAGCAGCAGGGTCCTGGCCTGTCATGAAAAGTGGTATTGAATGAGTCAAGTTGAGCAGATAGCGAGATTGTGTTTACATTTATGGGGGAGAAATACTTCTTGATACATGGCTCAAGAATATTGTCACTTGTGATAATTTATATTACATGATGCTTAAATAATCCACTTTATTTTTCTCTCACTTCAGCATTTCCAAGCTTGTTCTGCAAAACACTAGGGCCACAAAAAACAGCAACAACAAAATTGGACTCTACTTCAGAGACGTGTGGAACATACAGGACTAGAGGTAAATGAATTTCCATACCATAGGATGTTTTTTAGATAATATGCTAATATGCAAGATGAATGTCAAAGGCAAGGATAGTTTCCCCAACTTATGCGGGGATGATACATTTTTCCACAGAGCATCGGAGGAACGAGTGTTGCCAGAAAATATTCTGGGAAGACCTGTCCACACTAAATCTCCTACCACTTTAAAACCTTGTGCCTTTGCTTACTAAGAGCAAGAGAATGTATGTATATAATTATTATAATCTATTCTTCTTCTCTTTAAGAAATTACTTATTGCTCTGAAATGCATTTTATCTTATCTCATCAGCCAGTCTCCCTCCTGTTTAAATCTATTCACTTTTTAGTCTTCAGAGGTAACCTCAATTTCTAAACATATGTCTGCTAGCGTGGTGGCAAAGACAAGTGCGTAAGTGCACATCCTTAAGCAGTCTTCTCTATAGCAACAAATATACTGCCCCGCTCTGGAAAGAAAAGTACAACTTACCTGTCAGGATGAGCAGACACAATACCTCTCATTTTATACAAATATCCTACAGTTTTCGAAAACAGTTTTATTATTATGTAATAATTAAAGCTGCCATGTTTTGAGTCCCTATTATATGTCAAGCACTGTGATAACCTCGTCATGTAAGTTAAGTCATTTCACCCTCAGAAAAATCCTGAGAGGGTGTTATTTCAGTTGGCAGATGAGATTCGTGAGTCAGGAGAGGCTGAGCTATGCTGTGGTCATAGACAATCCCCAAGTATCACTGGCTTATTCCTCACTCCCACTACATGTCCATGGCAGGTGCACGTCCATCACAGGATGGTGGATGTCGGAGATCTGATCTCTTCTTACTAGAATGACTTGGAGACTGAACCCGACAGAGCAGCTACCATCTAGAAAGTTGTCATTCGCTGTGCCTGAGGGGAAGAGGGCCCTGGGCCTGGAGGGAGGTCTCACACCAACAACCATATGTTGTGGCCCAGAATTATTTCACATATCACTCAAACCCATTAGCCAGAACTACTCACATTTATGGCCCTGCCCAAACAAAGGGGATAAAGCAAGAAGTGCAGTTCTTCCAGGGGCCTGGAACAGGGGAGAAATGGAAACACTTGGCAAACAGGACCACTGACTGCTGTATGACGCAACTGAAATGCAGAGAGATTGAGTACTTGCGTAAAGTCACATGGGCAGTATGGGACAGAGCAGGATTTGAATCCAGGCAGGTATGTTTTCAAAGTCGATATTCTTTACATACTCTTTTCTAAATTGTATGCTATTCTCTTAAATGAAATACGTGTATACCCTTGACCCCTGAACAACACGGGGGTTGGGGACGCCGACCCCCTGCACAGTCAAAACTCTGCAGATAACTTTTGAGTCCCCCCAAAACGTAACTACTAATAGCCTACTGTTGACTGGAAGCCTTCCCGATAACATAAACAGTGGATTAACACATATTTTGTGTGTTATATGTGTTATATAGTGTATTCTTGCAATAAAGTAAGCCACAGGAAAGAAAATGTTATTAAGAAAATCATAAGGAAGAGAAAATACATTTACAGTACTGTGCTGTATTTATTGATACCATAAGTTTGCATCATCTGCTTACAAATTGAATTGTCTGTCCGTCAGTACCTATATCAATACTGTCTTATGTGATACAAAACATGGTAGATGTTATACGTACTACTAACACTAGACACCAAAAGTAGAAAGATCGTGTGACAAAGAAATTCATATTTTTTTACAGGTATCGGGATCCGTGCATTGATAACAAAGAAGTAGCAATATGATTGCTTTATGGTTGTCTAGTGTGATGGATACCATTGCTTCATGCTAGCCTAGACCATACACTAATGAATGAATCATTATAAAACTTTTATGGCATACAGTATCACAGTCATCTTCATAATACAGCATTGGAAACATTGTTATACTAAAAAATCACATACCAGTGGTGATGATAGGCTGATGTGTAGTTTCTCCAATTATGAGACAGAGACAGAGAGAGACAGAGAGACAGAGAGACAGAGAAACGTACTGTACGGGTATGTAATTCTTTGAAAGCAAAGTTATAAAACAGTAAGAAAACTAACACATCATTAATTTTTTATTAAATATCACTCACCTTATGCCTGTGTAAGGATAGGCTATCCACTTCAATACCTGTCTTGTACACGATGTTCTACACGAGTACTTTTTTATACCTTTGTTGAAAAAAAAATGCACGTATAAGCAGACCCACGCAGTTCAAACCCTGTTGTTCCAGGGTCAGCTGTACTTAGCAGTAGTGCTCCAGTTCCCTCTTCCTTAATCATCTGATGTGCCAACAGTGGAACTGAATACACGTGGTGGCAGTGGCAGCACTGCAAAGCTGCGGGCCTCTTCCAAACAGATGAATGGATTGGATACTTGAGTGTTCATTATATTCAAACATAAAAATTAGAAAATAAAGCATGGTGGTAGATGAAAAGCCTGTTCATGGATCATTTACTTTATAAAATTTAATCTGTCTTTCCACCCTTTTCAAGGAAAAATAATAAAAATAAGAACAGAAATGAACGGAACTGATAACAGATATGACAGAGACCAACAACAATAAAAAAATGCCAGCTGCAAGCACTTTAGAAAGATAAGATAATAAGGAAACATCTGGCAACAAGGGTCAAGAAAATTAGAGATATGGCACGGAGAAGCCACTCTGAAATGAGAAAAGCTGCCACACTTTCAGTTTCAGCAAAGATTCAAAAGATACAACAGTGTTATGGAAAAGATATGCTGATAAATCTAAAATTTAGAGAAAACAGATCAATCCCAGAGAAAAATATGATTTTCCATGCTAAAGAAACAGAAAATCTTAATATTATTAAACGTATTCTTGACAAAGAATACACAAGAAGGCAAAATTATTAGCCAATCTCAGTTAGTTACACAAATGCAAAACGTATACATAAATTAATAGCAAGCTAAATCCTGCCACGGCGAAGACAGGAAACACAGTATGACAAAGTCGTGTTTAATCCCAAGCATGCCACATTGGTTTAACATTAGGAGATCTGTGACGTTAATTTAGCCCATTAGTGAAATAAAGGAAGGAGGATTATCACAAAATATTCAGTAAAAAAAGGCCTACAAAAATTGAAACAACCAATCAGCAGTAAAACTGACAATAACAGGAATTCTCAGCAATTCATAAATTGAAAGATGTTTCTTTAGACTGACAACAGATATTAAAAATAGGGTAAACTACATCAAACATCATACTTAATAGCGAAATGTTGGAAGCATTCCCTTTAAAATCAGAAGAGAGACAAAGATGACTTACATGACCACTTTGTTTTAGCATCATACTACATCTCCTAGGCAGTACAGTGAGCCAGAATGTATATATGCATCTATACACATGGGAATTAATAAATGTGTACAAGGGAAAATAAAGCTGTCAAGATAACATAGTTACCTTCATGTAAATTCAAGAGACGCTAAGGAAACTAAGATTAATGATAGAGATTAATAAGTTTGTTGAGTATAAGACTAATATACACAAGATAATTGTAACAAATAGAAAGTACCATTTCCATTCGGAATATACCATTTACAGAAGCAAAAATTATAACGTTCTATAAAATCAACTATGAATCGGATTCCATTGGCAACTCTTCTGACATACATGAACACTCATAAGCTTTCCTGTTCTTTAGTGACCAAAAAGCTAAAAACATGAAACCAGTGTGTGATGAAACCAGTGTGTGTGTGTGTGTGTGTGTGTGTGTGTGTGTGTGTGTGTACACATTAACCAGAACCCCTTACAGCTCGGGTTCTAAATGGGATATCAGTGGTTTCAAGCATATGCACCATCCTGAGACTTGGAGGCGTAACTGAATGACATGGGAGCCACGTATGGCTCAGTGACATGGTCAACTGTGTATGATGGGAGGGGTCTCTGGTTCTTATGGAGCAGTCACAGCAGAGTGCCTGGAATGCATACATGTCAGTTAGCACACAGGCAGCAGTGGTGTTTCAGCTATAGCAGTCCCAAAGCGTGAGTGGACTTCCCCTGGCTGCATAGCATCCAAGCCGGCTTTTCTGGCCCTCACAGAGTTTTTGTCAGCTATGGAATATATTTTATTAAGAGCGTCTTATTTTTATAAAATAGCTATTAGAACGAATAGCTGGCATAGGCAAGTGGGAACTTTGATTGAAAGAGTACTTGACACCAAAATTGGTTGCAAGCCAGGGCCCCTGAAGGAAGTGGGAATCTGAAAAAAGGTATTTGGCGTAGGTGGATCTGAAGACAGTAAGGATCCAAGTGACATTAGAGGATGAAATATTGGTGTTCCATGGCACACAATGGTGAAACAGTTGCAGGAGTTGTTGCCTGTGGTCACTTGAATGAAATGCCTTTGAAGTCAATGTGTCGGTGGACCAAACAGATGCTGTTAGGGACTCACAGGATGCTCCCTTCCCCACAGCACTGAGAAACACAGTAGTGCAGAGGGCATCTTCATCTTCGAAGTGTTCTGAAGTGGCTGACTTGTGTAGGCCACAGATGAGATGGGAGATCCCCTCATTTCAGTGGGAATGTTGTGGTCCTGGAGTTGCAGGCCCAGTAGGAGCAATTAACCTCCTGCCTCAAGGTGAGTGCTGTTTACCTTAATAAGCAGCAAGGCTGGAAGGGTAGTCACATTGGTTTGACCTACAGCAATCGTTGAAGGTGGCTAATTGATCAACAGATCCCTTGGATCTTGAAATATCTGAACATACTCCAAAGTTGCATTTGATCAGTGTAAAAATAAATATAGATAAGTATTTATTTATAATAAAATATAAGAACATAAAAATAAATAAATCAAACTCTAGATTTGGTGACTCGAGCTATCGTGATGGCGAATGGTAGTCCCTTACTCAATTCCCACACTTGACCCAGAACACGATGAATGAGTGGACTACGAAGGAAGGACCCTACAGTGAAGTCGCAAGTAACTACAGTAAATTTTCTTCCCAGGCTTAGCCAAAGGGACCATCAGCCATTTACTGCTGTTACTGTGCATTTGCTTTAAGGACACATGCTCTTAAGCCAGAGCTCAAAAGACTTTTCCTGGAAAGGGCCAGATGACCAATATTTGAGGCTTTGCAGGCCTTTCAGTTTCCGATGGAGCTACTCAGATCTGCATTGTAGAGCAAAAGCTGCCACAGACACAGCATGGCTGTCTTCCTATAAAACTTTATATACGGACAGGGACATGTGAATTTCAAATAATTTTCACATGCCGGGAAATACATTCTTCTTTGGATTATTTTAACCATTCGACTATGGAAAAACATTCTTAGCTTGCAGGTCATACAGAAACAGGCTTGTGGACCACAGTTTACCAATCCCCACTGTAAGCTAATGGAATCACTAGGTCCCCAAAAAGAGCACTGAGTAGAAAGTCAGCAAAGTGAGGTGGCAGGCATTCCTAAGGTCCTCTGCCAAGCATAACCCCAAAGCTGATGCCTTTTAACATAGTGGTTTTCAACCTTGGTTGCACACTGCAATCACATGATGAGTTTTAAAAATGTGATTGTTTGGGTCTGCCCCCAAATCTGTTTTAATTGTTGTGGGTGTAGGCTGGCGCTAGTGACTTTTTCAATCTTCCCAAGTGACTCTAGTGTGTAAACGAGGTTGAGAACTGCCTGAACAATTTAAATGATAAGAGTGCAAGTATTTTACAATATTTAGTTTAAAAATCTTATAATCATGGTTTTGGAAAAATAACATTCCAATAATGAATACATAGAATATTCCAATCATAATAAATACATAATTGTGCTGGAAAGTATGAAATAAGAATTCCCATGTAATAAACAGAGAATGCTCTCCTTCTAGGAAGGAAAGAAGGAAGGGAAGGAGCAAGCGAGGGACAGAGCGAGCGAGGGAGGGAGGGAATGGGAAAACACAGCGGTAAGGCAGGGGCCACCAGTGCTAGGGTCAGGGAGGAAGGCTAGAGCCCAGAGCCAGGTATGGGTTAAAGCCAAACACCCAGGAGCCCAGGGCTGACTCGACAGTGAAGTCTTCTCTTCAGGAGACGGTCACAACACAGGGTAAGCATGGAAGGGACAGAACAAACGTAACATATGGAGTGATTGGTACTGAGGGAACAGGAAAAAGAGAAAAGGCTGGAAAAGACCTAAAGATAGTATTTCTCTAGAGAGATAATGGAGTGGTAAAGGTTGAAATTATATCCATTGTATAAGAAAAGAACACTGACCAGGAAGATGGCTGATTGAACACGAGGTTGGACTTTCACTTCCTCCTGAAACTTGATTAAAACAACATTAAAGGTAAACAAATCAATACAGTGGTATATTACCCAGCAATAAAAAGGCAAGAACACGGGTGGATCTCAAGAAAAAAAAATTATGTTAAGTTAAAGAAGCCAGACACAAAGGAGTACAGGATGTGTGATTCCATTTATACGGAATTCTAGAGCAGGAAAAGCTAATATATGGAAATGGAAAGCAGATCAAAGTTTGCATGGGGCCAGAGGAAGAAGAGGAGATTAACTGGGAACCTTTAGGGAGTGTGGTATGTGTTCTATATCTTGATTAAGCTGGCGGTTAGCCCTAACCCCTGATTCTTACATGTAAGGAACCGCAGATCAGGAAAAGTTGGGTGAGTCATGTAAAGTGTTGCAGCTTATTAATCAGCGAGGAGATACTCGTATCTGCTTATCAATGATAAATTGTCCTTGTTATGCTGCGTAAGGAGCCAACAGGTATAGTGCTTCACCCTAAGCACCTGGGAAGACGCTGACCCAGACACAAACATCCTTTTATACAAGCAAAGCATACATCTGAACGAATAACAATTCTGCATTCCAGTCACCCATTTATAAACAGATGACACGCTCACGCATTCCTTTGCCTTGACTTCTTAATGTTTATAATTACACATAAAAACATAAGCATTCATTAATATCTTCTTCTGAGGAACCATACTGTAATATACAGTTTTATACTCTGACTTTTTTTTCTTTCACATTGTATCATGAGGTGTCAGGAATATTCTATCTTGCTTTTGTAACCTACCACTTAAACCCAAACTGTTTCCTTTTTTTTAACATCTTTATTGGAGTATAATTGCTTTACAATGGTGTGTTAGTTTCTGCTTTATTACAAAGTGAATCAGTTATACATATACATATGTTCTCATATCTCTTTCCTTCTTGGATCTCCCATGAGACTTGCAGCCATATTCACGGTGCTTTTGGCTGGTCCCAGGGGTCATAATATGGATCTTGTTCTCCCCCAAAACTGTGATTGTGCCTTCTGACCTCTATGGAGGACCTCTGAGGGAATGGCACAGAGGATGAGTTTTGCTTCCCACTGCCCCTCCCAGGCACGGAGTGGCTTTCTCAGTTGCGTCTCTCAAAAACATCTAAAAACGTACCGTACCCATAGCTGCCTGGGGCAAGGGAAATAAGATAAGTCAAGCAGCAGAGAGCCCGCAAAGCCTGTAAAGGGTGAGGGTGATGAGGAAAATTCTTGGGGGAATAAGAGTTTTGAAAGCATAGCATAGATTCCAGAATGCAATGCATATGCACAAGGTAGGACACAGGCTCAGCAAAGGTCTGACAGGAAGCCAGGCTTGCACATGTGGCTGACCTTTGGGCTCCTCAAAAGCAGGAGGTGAAGGCTAAGGCAGAGTTGGAGGCAGCCTGGCTAAGCATTGGTGGAGTGCCCCCGATCAGAAGCCAATCTGCAAAGACTAGACAATATTGTTTTCCTTTCCTTTTTGGCTCCAGGCCCTTCAGGAAATCTCTGTCAAGTCACTCTCTGACCACTGATAAAACAGAAGGACAACTTCCGTGAGCACATATCACAAGGATTTCAATCATTGCAAAAATACATATTCCAATGTGTGTATATACTACAATTTGTTTATCCACTCATCCCTTGATGGACAGATGGGTTGTTTCAACCTTTTGAATATAATGAATGCTGCTGCTGTGAGCATTCACGTACAATAATTTGTTTTGGCGCCTCTTTCAATTCTTTTGGGTGTACACCTAGGAGTGGAGTAGCTGGGTCATATGGTACTTCTGTGTTAAATTTTGTGAGGAACCAACAAACTGTTCTCCACAGCAGCAAAACCATTTGTATCCCCACCAACAATGTACAGAAGTTCCAATTTCTCCACATCCTCACCAAAGTTCATCTTATTATGTTCCTTAAAAAAAAAGCTATAGGCAATGTAGTAGGTGTGAAGTGGCATCCTATTGTGGCTTTATTTTGCGTTTACCTAACAACTAATAGATTTTCCTCTGATCATTGCTTTTGCTCTGTCACACAGGTTTTGGTATGCTGTGTTTCCATTTTCAATTGTCTACACGTATTTTTAAATTTCCCAACTTGACACATGATATATGTAAACCCATCTAGCTGGGACATAAAGGAGTTTTGATGCATGCACTTTAAATCCCATTGTTATCCCATTTTTGTGCAGAATCTTCATGTTTTATAAATGGAAAAAAAGTGTATAAAAAACCCACTTGTTTGGGTTAGAAGGTGCCTCCTCCTTGGGGACGAAGGCAGGGACGTTGAGGCCTGGACCTACTGGCTCGTGATTGGGGCAGGGAAGAGCAATGGAGGACACACAACATACAGCTTGCAACAGCACTCTTTATTATGAAACCAAACAGCAATCGTGAGTGGGGAAAAGACACAGAACAGCTGACCCTTCAGGTGGCTATGTTACCTGGCCTACAACGTAACTTTGGCTTCTTGGTCAGTCAGGCCTCCAACCCCAGGCATGGGCGTGGCCTGAGGCTGGAGAGAAAAGATGATGTGGATGAAGACAAAGATGACATCCAAGGGCTCCTTTTAGGGGATTTCTTTGAAGGCCTCCTCTGGGGTCTTGCCCTCGATCTGGAGAGAAGGAGTCAGAATGTCAGAAGAGTCTGCTCCCCGAGTTCCATTCCCAGGCCACCAGCCTCCACCTTCTTGGCCTCCCTGAAGGCCCAGAAACGTTCATCTTTAACCCACTTGTTTCCCAGACCTCACCTTGAGCATACTGCAGACCTGACCAGCTCTGGTGTAGTTCCATTCATTGTCCTGAAGGCACCTGCAGTGGGAGAACAACAGGTGATCTCCATTAGTACCACAGTACAGTCACGCTGACCATGCAATGCCACCACTAAATCTATGCCACTTTCTTGCTGGGACACATGTACCAGTATGAACACTATGTGTAATGATGAAGAAAGACCCAGTGAAAAGCAAACCATCTATCACTAGCATTCATGCCCACTAGAATTCAAAACAGAAAAGTAGAGCTGTTCAAAAGAACAAGGGAATTCAATATATACTGATCAAGAAAGATGTTCCAGAAAATAACAAATGGAAAATTCTAAAGTACAAGTCTCCAACCATCTTTTATTGAGATATAATGCACACACCATTTTAAAGTATACAAATCAGTGCTTTTTAGTACATTCACACGATTGTGCAACCACCACAACTATCTAATTTCAAAGTAATTTTACCACCTCAAAAAGAAGCTCCTTAACCATTAGTGATCACTCCCTATTCCTCCCCTTCCCCCAGACCCTGGCAACCACTAATCTGCTTTTGGACCCTGTGGATTTTCCGATTCTGGACATTTCATACAATATTTGACTTTTTGTGACTGGCTTCTTTCACTTAGCATCATGTTTTCAAGGTTCATCCATGTCATGATGTGTATCAGAACAGTATTCTTTTTTATGACTGAATAATATTCTACTATATGGATGTACCAAGATTTATTCATCCATTCATCAGCTACAGGACATTTGGGTTGTTTCCACTTTTCGGCCATTATCAATAATGCTGCTATGAACGTTCCTGAACAAGTTTTGGAGTGAACATATGTTTTCATTTCTCCTGGTAGGATACTTAGGAGTGGGATTACAGAGTCATATTGTAACTCTGTGTTTAACATTTTGGGGAAGTGCCAAACTGTTTTCCCAAACCACTGCTTCCTTTTATATTCCCATCAGTAACACATGAGAATTCCAATGTCTCCACATCCTCACCAACACTTGTTATCATTTGTTTCACTGATTAAAGCCATCTTAGTGGGTGTGACCTGGTAACTCACTTTGGTTTCAATTTGCATTTCCTTGATGACTAACGATGTTGAGAAGTTTCTCATTTCCTTCTTGGCCACTTATATGTCTTCTTTGGAGAAATGTCCATTCAGTGCCTTTCCCCAGTTTAAAAAAATTGGGATGTTTACCTTTATATTGTTGAGTTGCAAGGGTTCTTCACATATTCTTGCCAGATATGTATTAATTAATGTATGTATGTCTTTTGGCTTACTGCAATGCCTAGGAGACTCAGTAAGATGTTGAATAGAAGTGATTATATGAATCATCTTTGCCTCTTCTGATTTAAAATAGAATGCTTTTAATGTCTCACTATTACGTACGGTGTTTGTTGTAGTTTTTTTAAAGTACACATTATCATTTTAAAGAAATATTTTTCTATTCCCAGTTAGCTAAGAGTTATTTTTGTCGTTGTTTAATCTTGATTGGTTGTTGAATTTTATTGCATGCATTTTTTTCTGGAATCTTTGTGATAATCACCCTTTTCTTGCTACTGTATCCTATTAATGTGTTGAACTACATTATGAATCTCCTAATGTTAAACCAACATTGCAAGTTTGGTATAAACACAACTTTGCCCTGCTGTATTATCTGTTTTAGCCATTGCTGGATTAAGTTTGCCGTTATCTTATTTCTATTTTTTGCGTTTTTATAACAAATTAAGATTCACCAGTAATTTTGCCTTTTCACGCATGCTTTGTCAAGAATAAGCTTAATATTTTCTGTTTCCCCAATATAAAGTTCTTTTTTCTAGAATTTACCCATTTAGTATTAATTTTCAAATTATCAGCATATATTTTTCATAATATTATCTTTTAAATCTTTACTGTAAGTACAATCAAGACACCTTCTTCAAAAGGGGCTTATCTGTGCCTTCTAATTTTCTTGACCCATATTGCAAAAAGTTTCCTTATTTTTTTATATTTTGAAAGCACTAAAATCTAGCATTTTTATTCCACTCTTCAATATCTGTTATCAATTTCATTAATTTTTACTCTTATTTTTATTATTTTTTTTCTTGCCAATATGGAAATGCATGAGATGATTTTTATCAACTATGTGACAAATCCACAGTCTCTTCATCTACCATCATGTTTCTTTTATAATTGCTATCCTTGAAGAGCATGGATATCCAAATATCCAGTACATTTAATTACTTGGAAAAGACCTGTGGCTTACCAACGAGGAGGGTTTAACTAAATCCATTGTTGGAATATCAGATGATTATGGGAGATGGAACTGCAGCATTGAAGCAAACGAACTTCTATGATAAGTATATATGAACTTCATTGAAGAGGACAGCATACAATATAGAAAGGAATAGGAACAGAAAGAGCACGGACGTTGAAATCATATATCCAGAATGTGCTCTGTCACTTACTGCGTATGTGATTTTAGGCGAGTATTTTACCTCTCTGAGCCTCAATTCCATCATGCGGTAGTGCTGTTTGCCATGTGTTTCCATTTGTCCCTGTTCCGGCGACCTAGAAGAGCTGTACTTCTTGACCTCCTTTGTTTGGACAGAGCTGTGCATGTGACTGGCTCTGGCTAATGGGTTGTGAGTGACATGTGCTATTTCTGGGCCAGAACATATGGTTGTTGGTTTGAGGCCTTGCAGGGTCCTCTTCCACTCAGGCACAGGGACTGACAACTTTCTAGATGATGGCTGCCCTGTCAGTTTGGGTCTCCAAGTCATTCCAGTAAGAATGGCTCAGACCCCCAAAGTCCACCATCCTGTGAGGGGCATGCACCTGCCATGGACATGTAGTCGAAGTGAGGAATGAGCCCCTGAGATACGGGGACTGTCTATTACCACAGCATAATCTAGCCTATCTTGACTCTTGTATCTTATCTGTGAATTAAAATAACATCCTCTCAGGATTTTTCTGAGGATTAAATGAGAAAACTGGTATGACAAGGTTGCCACAGTGCTTGACATATAACAGGAACTCAAAAATGGCAGCTATAATGATGAAATAAAAATTACAAACTAGTTTTGAAAAAGTGTGGAAAATTGGTATAAAATGAGAGCTATTTCATCCACTCATCCTTACGGGTAAGTTGTATCATCTTTTCAAGAGTGGGGCATTTTATTTTATTTTTAAGTCTTCCTAATGACTAGCACTTATGCACTTATTTCTTGCCATCATGGTATCAGAAACATAAATTGAGGTTATATGTAAAGAATGAAAAAGTGGAAAGATTAAGCAAAAGAGAGAATGACTACTGACATAAGATAAAATGAGTAAGCAATAAGTAGTTTCTTAATGAGAAGAACAGATTATAATTATTAGTAAGCATACATTCTTCTTAGTAAACAAAGGTACAAGGTATTAATGCGGCAGAAGAGATTTACTTTGAACAGGCTTTCCCAAAATGTTTTCTGAGGAACACTAGTACTTCCAGTGGTCTGTGGAAAAATGTTCCATTCTCCTATAGCCTGAGGAAACTACCTGCTACAGACTGAATGTTTATGTACCAACCTAGTCTCCAAGGTGACAGTATTTGCAGGTAGTCTTTGGTAGGTGATTAGGTCATGAGGGAGGTGCCATCATGAATGGGATTAGTGCCTTTACAAAAGAGGACCGAGAGAGCTCCCTTGCCCTTTCTGCCATGTGAGGATACAGCGTGAAGACAGCCCTTTATGAACCAGGAAGCAGGCTCTCACCAGACACTGAACCTGCTGGTGCCTTGATTATGGACTTCACAGACTCCAACACCATGAAAAATAAATTTTTGTAATTTATATGCCACCCGGTCCATGGTGTTCTACTACAGCAACGTGGACAAGCTAAGACACTACCCTATTCTTTGAGATTCAAGTGGCATATTATCTTTAAAATATGACAATATGGAAATCCTTTTTACCTTCATTTTTGTATGTCCCATATTTCTTCAATGGATAAAAACATTTTTGTTGTTGCTGTCTCTCAGACATAGTGTCTTGTAGAGCAAACCTGAAAGTGCTGAAATGAGAGGAAAGAAATGGCTATTATATAATAAAAAATATCACCCCTTTAACCACCTCTCAAACAATATTTAAATCCCTCACAAATGTAAACACCATCTTTTACTTGCTGCCTTTTACTCATTAAGTACCATCTACGTGATTTTTATGAAATGCATCATCTATAATTTTACTTAATATGGTTTTCTTAAATAAATTCACTGTTTTTTCCCACATGAAGGAAAGGGGAGAGCTTTCAAGGAATGTAACAAGGAATGGTTAGAAAATCAGGAGGAAAATCAGAAGACAATAGTGTCTGGCTGGACTAATTTAAGCCGTTTAGAGAGTCCAAGCAGAAAAAGATTATGGCATCCCACCCCCCCCACACACTTCGAAAAGCTACTGATCGGCAAAGCAAATACAGAAAACAAATTCTGAACCTTAAGGTGCTGGCTACTTTCACACATTTACTGGAAAAATACCAAATTAAACAAAGTCTCTCTCCTTGCCTCTCTCTACAGAAAAAATTAAGAGACAGAAATTCAGATCAGATTTGAAATCATCGATACAAACTGGCATCTTGGAGTTCTCTGGTGTTCTTAACAACAAACGTGGTCAGAGCAGGGCAGAGGACACCACCACATGGCAGGCAGTGAATACGAATACGGGAGATAAGCAAGAGTAGGGCTTTAATGTGGGGGTTAGGAAGGAAGGGAGAAGGGAGGGGTCCACCCAGTTTCCCGAGCCTAGCTGCCGAGAGCAGCCCATGAGCGCCTGCCGCCCGCTGTCCCGCCAATTCTGAGTAAACCTCTAGTACCGGCGGGCGCCCCTCCTACCCGACTACCGCCTACCGTCTACCGCCTACCGTGGCAGAATATGAAAGCCGGTGGAAAGGTTGGCATCGGAGCCAGAGCCTCATCAAAGTTCCCCCTCAGCCAGGACAAGTACCTTAATTCTAAAGGTCTTCTTCACCTCTCGGTCTGACTCCTCAGAAGGCTAAGCCGAGCTACGCACCGTTCGGCAGGCTCTCCACACGCTGAAAGGGCGCCCCCCTCGGTCGCGACCTTACGGCGTCACGTGACTGCGGGACGGACGTAACGTAACGTAACGTAATGCAACGCGCTGCTGTGGGGCCCTACCTGACTTCCAGGGGCTTGGCTGGCGGAGGCCACAGAGTAGAAGGACGCAGGTGACCTCAGGGTTCAGGAGCTCTCAATCGTGAACTGTGACCGAGAGAACTGAGCCTCAGGAGACCACAGCATGTCCCATGACTGTAGAATATACACAACCAACAGCCGAAGGGTAGGTGCGGTGTTCACATGACGGCAGGCGCTTTGCCTGCCATGTGATGGTAGCGGCCACATCCGTGTTGACTCAGGGGTCTGAAGATTCTGGTAGCCAGCAATCTTCACGAGACAGAGATGGCTGAGCCTGATGTGTGACCAAGGGGGAAATGTGACCTACCATAGCATCCATACGACTCTCAGAAGCAGGTCACCTGTGTGACTTGGAGGGCTGAGGCTTCCACGTGCCACTAGCTAGTGAGGGCCACATGACAGGATGAATCCACATGATGGGCAGGGTTTAGGAGTCTGCCATGCTCTAGCGACTTGAAAAGCTGGATCTACCACATGATCATAGTGGCAATAGGTCCAGAGAGACTACACGAGCTCAGGGTTTAAGGGCTCATGGTGCTGACATGGCCAGTAGGTCTGGGCCTGCCACATATCTGTCAGGGCCTGCCACTTGATGGCCGCATCCGCGTGACCATAGCCTTAGGAGCCCACGGTGCTCAAAAGCTGGGTCAGCCTCCTGAGTGTAGGATAGTGACAGCAGGGTTCTCCCGGCTGCATGTTTCAGGAGGCCGTTCTCTTCACGAGACCTGGAGACCTGAGATTGCCCACATTCCTGGGCTTCCCGTTGATGGTGGTGCCTCCGGATGATCTTCCTCAGAATACAAGCTGGCTTCACCTGCCCCAACCCCCTTTTAATGTGCTAATGTGCTTCTTTCATGTGCTAATTCTGTTTCCCTATAACATGTGAAATTTAACACATAAATTAACACATAGGAATGGACTAGGTCCTCCCTAAAACCATAACCATTGCCATATTTTAGGGACCACTTCAAAAACCTAAGCGGTGGGTAAGGTAAGCTTTGTTGCCGTAATTTCATGCAAGTCTAAGAGAAACGAAAGCAAACTCAGTAAGTGAATTTTAGCTGTTAATTTGAAAAAAAATGTATATAATGATTACTTTGTGTCAGGCACTTTAAAACGTCAACTCCTTTAATAGTGGCAATTCTATAGACTAGTTACTATGATTATTATTCCAGTTTTCACTAATCAAAGCAGAAGCCAGTTAAGGCCCTCGGATTCATTTTAAGGTATAAATATAAACTTATCCTTAATAAGTGAAGTATTTGTGTATATAAAAGGTGGTATAAAATGTTACACGTTAGTTGAAAACATTTCCTTCTTTTATTTTTAAACATTCTAAGATAAATATTGCAGACTTTATGGCTCTTAACGGAATTCAAAGGTTAAAAATGAGCAGAATCTGAATTAGATATTACTGCACTTATATTTTGTTTGCATCTTCCTAGAAAGGACAGAGAAAGGAGAATATACAATATAGTTTTAGTTTTTTTTTTAATTGCAGTTTTACAAACGCCTCTTTTGCTGATTGGTGCGGAAAACTGAAGATCTGTCTGTATATCCAAAAGAGATTTGATGTGATCTTGCCCGTTTGCTGGCTTAGGCAAACTTAATGCTATACAAGCAGTGGGATTATTTTGCCAGCACCCTGCAACGTGGCATGGCTACATAAATAACCTGAAGAAAATACAACAGACCAAATTTTGCACCATGGTTAAATTTGAATATACTAGTAAGGATAACAGACTGTGTTTGTAGTTCTAAGCCTGTTGAAGGAAGTAGTGATTTTTTGGAGTGACTCTGTTTGGGCACATTGCTGTTACTTGGATAATTTTGGAAAATTATTTATGGGACACATGTAAATGCACGGTATGAAAATGGAGCCACGTGTTTACAGTAGAGCCTATTATGAAACCTCAAGATGCATTTAGGAAGCATCTGTATACAATCACTGGATGGAATCTGACATCAAGACCTGATGTCTGTCCCAACTGTAGTTTCCGTAATGGACAAATCCACTAATGGTGATTGAGGTCAACTTCTTTAACCAAAAGACAAACCCTGGAGTTCTAAGTATAACTTTTCTTGGGAAGGGTCAGATATTCTCCTGCCAGAACTAATGGTTGTATCATTTATTCTTTCCCTGCGATGATTACCAGGCGTTATTTTAGGATTAAAAAATATATTTAGTTACACCAGTGGGTGCCTGTCAGCTCTTTATAACATACATTGGGGAAGGGACGCTAAGGCTATGGGTAAACACCTGTCTGAACACAGCTTATGTGAGCTAGGCAGTTTCGGCACTCACTGCATGTATCAGGTGCTGTGTCTGTTTAGGTGAGGCAGGCTGATAAGCTATTCTTCTTGAATGTTGTTTGGCAAGGTTTACTGGGAACAACTTTTACTCTTTTATATTTCTGTTTTGGGGTGGAGGTTTTGGAGGTCAGTGCTAGTGGCTTTGTTTAACACAGAGACTTGGGAAAGGAGAATAGCAGACATTTGTGATGCTGCTAAATTAAACACAAATACTCAAATGCTTTTGGTTCAAACACAAATATGTACAACTCAAGTAGAGATCCTATGTGAATTTACATTCAGAAAGGAAAATTGACTTAATCTGGTAACATTATCCAAGAGAATTTATCAGATATTGCTATACCTTTATAGAAATGGTAATCAAAACATGTTTTTCTTTGTTCCTTTAAGAAACTCGTTAATTAACTAGAAGTGACTTAACTGTCAGTGTCAAGCAATGGGAAAGAAGAGAAACAATTGTAGATAGTGCTCCCTGTCAAAGTACTCAGTGTGCACCCTTCCCCCAGCACAGTGTAAATTTTAACAGCTCTAGGTGATGAGCTCATTCTTGCGGACTACCACAGCCTGGAATCAGAAAACTACATCCACAGTGAAAACTTCTTTTGAGGCCAAAGGATGGAAAGGGGTGAGAAGGCAGGGATTCCTTACAGGGTTTTTGCTCATAAACTATGTCATTTGTGATGGTATGATTCTCTGGTACAGTTTGAAAATCCCATCCAGGTGAAAAGCATTTAAAAATTAAATAATTATGGTTCAAGGTTTTAAAAATTATTAGATAGGGAGAATTGAAGTGGTCCTAGCTTGGCTCTTGTTATCCACTCATTGTAACTACTATTTGCCACACCCCACAAATAATTCTAAGTATACTCTTTGAAAGTATTGTGAGATGGGTTTCTACGTAAACAGCCACATTGTTTTCTTGTTACGATATCACACTGGCATCTACTGCTGGTGGATATGTTCTCATATGATGTAAATGAGTGACCTTTGCCAGTTTTCTTTAGAATGAAAGCAGGCTTTGAGGACTAAGTTCTATCAATGAACTTTGCATTTCCATAACATCACCAGATGATTTTTAATTATCTACTTCATGTAGCCTCTTTGGGTCCAATGATAATCTAAAATGTACATGATGCTCTACCTTTTTTTCCCCACAAAATCTGGAAAAACATGGCATATCCTGTGCTCTCTAAAAACTGAAAGGCATTTGCAATAGTTGACTATCACTGGATTCTGAAATTCTAATTTAGTCTAGTGTATCCGTTTTTATATGGGATACTTTGATGCAATTCAAAGTCTCCCAAATAGGGAAGGGGTTCAAGATGGTGGAGTAGGAGTATGTGGAGCTCACCTCTCCCCACAAACACATTAAAAATACCCCTACATATGAGGCAATTCTCACAGAAATCCAACTGGAAACTGGCAGAAGATCTCAAATACAACCAAAGCTGCAAGGAATATCTCTACCTATCCAGGAAGGACAGAAAAAAAATTTAAGGGCATGAGGATGGTCCTGGCACCCCTGGGAGAGATCTGTAAAGGAGGAAAGGTACACATAGGCAGAACCTTACCCGGGCGAGCCCCCGTGCCTGCTGGAAAAGTCGCTGGGATAGATGGAGGGGATGGAAGAGCCTAAATTCTACTCACAAGGAGTGCATGCGTGCTGGCTTGTTAACAATCAGGGCAGAGAGAGACTGGCACTGGTGGTTGCTGCCTTGCTACACTTCCCAATCCAACGTACCCACAAGGTGGTGGGGCCTCAGATGCACACAGCAGCTGAGCATTGAATCTTAGGTACACAGGTCCAGGGAGAGGACTTGATCTAGATGTGTCGAGACAGCCCGGCGGGCCTGGGGTACAGTCTGGGCCAAACCAAGGAGCCCATGGTGAGCCCGCACATAGTGGGGGCAGGTCCTGCCACAGTGCCCATTGTCAGTGTGCACACAGTGGGGGCAGGTCTGGCCATGGTGGACTTTGCCAGCACATGCACCAGATGGCGCCACGGAAAGGCACAGCAGCTGGGCACTGCATCTCGGTTGGACGGGCTCTGTGCAGGAGTATGCAGCCGTTCATTTCACGGTGGGAGCATACTGGCTCCGCTCACACTACACCATAGCTTGGAGCCAGATCTGGAGCTGACAGGTCCTGGGAGAGGTCTGCCACAGAGGCAGCCCAGGTTCCAGGCAGCGGCACAACCACCTCAATTCCTGTAGCCACAGGGCCCCGGCCGCCAGCACCAGCCTACTCCACACCACAGCCCAGCACTAGGTCTGGGATGAAAACACAACAGAGAAAGGGATGCAACCTTGGGCTGCTTCTGGGCAGGACCATAGATAGATGCCTGCAGGGGAGGCACATAGGTTTGCGGTGACCACACGGACCTCATTAGCTTCAGTGGTCACCTCTTTGCATCAGGGCATGTGCTCAGGGGCAAGGGAACCTGACTGAACCTGACCCTCAGGGCTTCTACAACAACAGCTGGGAAGCAGACCCCAGCCCCAACAGGGCTGTGACACCCATCGAGCAAAGAGGAGGCCCCAGCCAACAACCAGTGCAGGCTCTGGTCAACACAACTTCAAACACACCCCCTATCAAGGGAACAAGGGCCAGCACACTTTAAGGAAATATGTGGCAAGCACCCACACCAAAACCAGCCCTTGCACCAAAAATATTGGACTCATACCGTCTACACAGGGATCCTCCAACCTCAAAACACCCCTTCAAGAACACAGTAGATTCATGCTTCTCCTAAATTCAGAGAGAAAGAAAGTTAAGTGGAATGAAAAACAGAGAACTCTTCCCAACAAAAAGAACAAGAGAAATCCCCTGAAGGAACAAATAATGAAAGAGACCTCGCCAGTCTACTAGTCCCCATATTCAGAAAGGAGGTAAGAAAAAGGCCAAAGAAATAAAGAAAGATTATTGATAGACATGCAGATCCCTGCAACAAGGAACTAGAAACTATAAAGAGAAATCAGTCAAAACTAGACAACTCAATTGCAGAGATAAAAAACAAACTAAAAGCAATAAATAGCAGACTAACCAAAGCAGAAGAATAAATAATTGATCTGGAAGATAGAATAATGGAAATCAGAGCAGCAGACAGAAAGACAAATTTTAAAAAATGAAGACAACATATGAGATCTATAGGATAATATAAAGCATGCGTAATATGCATAATCATATGCATAATGTGCACAGTCATATGCATAATAGGGGTACCAGAAGAAGAGGAGAGAGCAAAGGGGATAGAAAATGTATTTGAAGAAATTATGGCTGAAAACTTCCCAAACCTAAAGAAGAAAACCGATATCCAGGTACAGGAAGCACAGAGGGTCCCCCACAAGAAGAACCCAAATAGAGTGACACCAAGACGTAGCATAATTAAAATGGCCAAAGTGAAAGATATAGAGAACTACAAAGTCAACTGGGAAACAAGGTTTAAAATGGCAGTAAGTACATACTTATCAATAATTACTTTAAATATCAGTGGACTAAATGCTCCCATCAAAAGACAGAGAGGCTGAATGGATTAAAAAAAAAAAAACAAAACCAAGAACCTACAATATGCTGCCCATAAGAGACTCACTTCAGGGCACATGACACAGACACATTGAAAGTGAGGAGATGGAAAGCTATTTCATGCAAATGGAAACAACAAGAAAGCGGGCTTAGCAGTACAGATATCAGACAAAATAGACTTAAAACAAAGACAAAGAAGGACATTATATAATGATAAAGGGATCAATAAAGAACAGGATATTACACTAGTTGGCATATATACAGCCAATATAGGAGCACCTAAATATATAAAACAAATAGTTACAAACATAAAGGGAGAAATTAACAGGAATACTATGATACTAGGAGACTTTAACACCTCACTGACATCAATGGACACATCTTCCAGACAGAAAATCAACACAGCAACAGAGGCCCTAAATGACACAGTAGACCACTTGGACTTAATTTATATCTACAGGACACTACATCACCCCCATAAACAGAATACACATTCTTTTCAAGTGTGCAAGGAACGTTCTCTAGGCGAGGCCACATACTAGATTAGAAAACAAACCTCAACACATTTAAGAGGATAGAAATGACTTCAAGCATCATGTATCACCACAATGATATGAAACTAGAAATCAACCACAGAAAGAAAAATGGGAAAAGAATGAATACATGGAGACGGAACAACATGCTACCAGAACACCAGTGGGTCAATGATGAAATCAAAGAAGAAATCAGGAAATACCTCAAGACAAATGACAATGAAAACACAGCCTTCCAAAATCTATGTGATGCAGCAAAAGCGGTCCTCAGAGGGAAGTACATAGAGATTCAGGCCTTCCTTAAGGAACAAGAAAAATCTCAAATAAACAGAAATAGAAAAAGAATTAGAAAAAGAAGAACCAAAAAATTCCCAAAGTCAGTTCTTTGGGAAAGATCAGAGGGAAAGAAATAAAATCGAGATAAAAATAGAAAAGATCAATAAAACCAAGGGCTAGATTTTTGAAAAGACAAACAAAATCGACAAACTTCTAGTCAGGCTCACCAAGAAAAAAAGAGAAAGGGCCCAAATAAAATAAGAAATGAAACAGAAGCAACAACCAATACCACAAAAATACACACACAAAAAAAAACCCCACAAAACCCAAAAAACATAAGACAATACTGTGAACAGTGATATGCCAACAAATTAGACAACCAAGAAGAAATGGACAAGTTTCTAGAAATATACAGCCTGCCAAATTTGAGTCAGGAAGAAACAGATAATTTGAACAGACCAATCACCAGAAGTGAAATAGAATCTGTAATTAAAACAAAACAAAAAAACCTCCCTGCAAACAAAAGTCCAGTACCAGACAGCTTCACCAGTAAATTCTACCAAACATACATAGAAATTATACCTATACTTCTCAAACTCTTCCAAAAGATTGAAGAGGAGGGAACAGTCCCAAATTCATTCTATGAAGGCACCATCACCCTGATACCAAAAGCAGACAAAGCTACTACCAAAAAAGATAATTACAGGCCAATATCTGTGAAGAATATAGATGCAAAAATCCTCAACCACATATTAGCAAACCGAATCCAACGCTACATTAAAAAGGATCATACACCGTGATCCAGTTGTATTCATTCCAGTTGCTCTGATAGCCTTATGGAAGTTCCCTTGTATGTTATTTGTTGCTTTTCCCTTGCTGCTTTTAATATTCTCTCTTTATAGTTAATTTTTGCCATTTTAACTACAGTGTGTCTTGCTGTGGTCTCCTTTGGCTTGACCCTGTTTGGGACTCTCTGTGCTTACTAAACGTGGATATTTCTTTCCTTTCCCAGGTTAGGGATGTTTTCAGCTATCATGTCTTCAAATATGTTCTCTGCCCCTTTCACTTTCTCTTTCTCTTCTCCTTCTCAGACCCCTATAATGCAAATGTTAGTACACTTGCTGTTGTCCCAGAGGTCTCTTAAACTGTCCTATTTCTTTTTCTCTTTTTTCTTTTTTCTATTCTGCTTCAGTTATTTCTACTACTCAGTCTTCTAGCTTGCTCGTCCATTCCTCTGCATCATTTCATTTACTGTTGATTCCGTTTAGTGTATTTTTCATTTCAGTTATTGTATTCTTCTCTCTGTGGTTCTTCTTCATATTTTCTAAATCATTGTTTAAGGCTTCTCACTCTGTTCATCCAATCTTCTCCTGAGTTCTTTGAACATCTTTATGATCATTACCCTGAACTCTTTATCAGGTAGATCGCCTATCTCCACTTCACTTTGTTCTTCTTCTGGGGTTTTATCGTGTTCCTTTGTTTGGAATAGATTCCTCTGTTGCCTCATTTTGTCCAATTTGCTGTTTTATTTCTCTGTGTCTGGTAGGTTGGCTCCATTTCCCAACTGTAGAGAAGTGGCTTTTTGTAGGAGACGTCCTGTGTGACCCAGCCGAGCTCTCCCCTCTGGTTACCAGAGCTATATGCTCTAAGGGTGTCCCCTGTTAGGGCTGCATGTGCCCTTCTGCTGTGACCAGCACACTACTGTGGGTGGTGTGGTAGGTGTGGCTGGCCCCTGGTCCAGTGGGTTGCCAGGCCCTGCCTTGTGCAGAGGCTGGTGGCCACTGGCGAGTGAGGCTGGGTCATGAGGCTGCTGGCTGCAGTGCCCCAGGAAGTCCCGGGATTAGCGCTGGCCCACTGGTGGGTGGTGCTAGGCTCTGCAGTGGGTGGTGGTGGGGCTAGAGGTCCTGTATCTAGTGTCAGCCTGCTGGTGGGCAGAGCCAGTTCCACATGGCTGGCTGCCGGGTTTGGGGGTGTCCAAAAGCTGGTGTTGGCTCACTGTTGAGTGGGGCTGGATCCCAGGGCAGCTGCCTGAGGGGTGTATTGGAACTGGTGTTGGCCTGCTGGTGGGTGGGGCTGTGGCCCAGGGAGTCCTGGAGCTAGTGCTGGCTTGCTGGTGGGCAGAGCCAGGTTCCTGGATCTCTGGCTGCAGGGCCTTGGATTCCTGAGGCTAGTGCCTGTTTGCTGGTGTGTGGGGCCAGTTCCTGACATGGCTGGGTATGGGGTCTGCGGTGTTCCAAAGATGGCATCATCCCACTGGTGAGTGGGGCCAGATCCAGGAGAAGCTGGTTGAGGGGCCCAATGTGTCCTCGAGCTGGTGCCAGCCTGTTGGTGTTATGGGCTGGGATCTGGTATGCCAGGCGGCAGGGCTGCGGTGGTTCTTGTGCTAGTGTTTCCAGAGGAATATTCCTTTTTGCATATTTACAAATATGTACATTAACAGAAGATGTTCTTTAATTTTATTACATTTTCATGAGACTGGATTTCTTCTAAAAGCTTGAAGCTTTTAAAGATATTCCATATTGAATTTTAATGGTGCTCTTTAAAGAAAATTGTTGCTGATCATAAATGTTGACAATTTTCTTGCTTCTCACCTTTCATATCTTTATGAACTCTGTGTTGTATGTGTACAGAATGGTAATACTTGATGAAATTGTAACTGTAAAGAATCCATTGTGCAAACTATCCTGACACAATAATATCAAAGTACGATAGTAAAGAAAAAGCTTTGCCAAAAATTTGAGCAGAAAAACAGATTTAAGAACGTTACCATGGATGCCTTTGTGGTTCTTCCTAAACTTACTGCAGGGGTGAGAGCTCTAGTGCTTTCTAGCTCCCCATTCACTAATTCAATGTAGGTATTTCCTGAATAGAAGTATTTGTTACCCGGAAAGACATAGTAGTTGAAAACCATTTGAGCTTGAGTACTGTGGGTATTATGCTCATACTGATAATTGTGCTTTCAAATGGTGCCTGAAGGTGAATATTTTTCTTTACCTATGCAATATACATTCCTCATCTTCCTAAGTGGTCTCAAATTTTCATTAGTGTCTTTCCTCCCTCATACAGTCACATGTTTGGGGGGGATTTGCCTGCTAGTTCCAAGGGTGAGACCAGAGTTACTCTAGATCTCACGCAATAATCCTATGTCCCTAGCCACAGTCATTGGTTCAAGATTGGGCCTGAGTCTTTATATCTTTGAGCCACTGGATCAACTAACCTAAAGTCTCCTCTACCTCTGGGCTCTCAGTTATATAAGCCAGTATCTTTCCTTATCGTATACACAAAAGTGGATTTTACTTTGTTACTTGTAACTTTGTTACTTACTGCTATATATGTTTTTGAAGATATGTTATCAGGTGAATGTAAGTTCAGAATTTGTAATCTTCTCAATACATTTTCTTTTATGGTTTGATAGTCGCCTTCTTGGTTGCAATTGCTTGATGTCTATTTTGCCTGATAGTGATACAAATTAACCACGTTTCTTTCAGTTTTACTGATCATTGGTATTTTTTACCATCACTTTATTTTCATCCTTTCTGACAGTCTACTCTACCTGCTTCATGAACTACTGAAACACGTTCATAATGCCTGTATTAGACTGTTCAGACTGCCACAACAAAAATACCACAGGCTAAGTGGCTTAACAACAGAAATTTGTTTCTCACAGTGCTGGAGGCTGGAAGTACAAGATCAAGGTGTGAGCAGGGGTGATTTCTTCTAAGGCCTCTCTCCTTGGCTTGAAGATGGCCATCTTCTTGCTGCTTTTTCACATGGTTGTCCCTCTTTGTATACACACTTCTGCTGTCTCTCTGTGTGTCCTATACTCCTCTTCTTATAAGCACACCAGTCAGATGGGATTAACGTATCCCCTAACAGCCTTAAATTCACTTAATCACCTTTTAAAGGCCCTATCTCCAAATCCAGTCACATTCTGAGGCACTGGTAGTTAGAGCTTCAGGATATGAATTTTGGAAGAACACAGTTCAGTCAATAACAGAACCTAATGTTAAGATGACGTTACCATAGAAAACAAGAGAGCAGAGGCAGGAGCAATGATGTGGAGCAGTCAGGAGGGTTGTATGTTAGGCTTTCATTTTCCTATAGCTTCTCCAATTCCTAAAATTCTCGAATGGCCAATGAATCCCAGGCATTTTACTGAGAAATTTGCATTGCTACTATCTCAGCCTGGACCTAAATGATGGGAACTAGTATTCCACACTTGTTAGTAGCTCACAGCATAAAATCTAACACTTTCCTATTATCAATAGATCTGCTATTTTCTTTCAAGATACTTCACCCTTCTTATCCTCAGCTTTGTAATTAGATACAGAGACAAAATAATTAGTCATACAACTCCAACTGTGAGAATTAAATGAAATTGAGATCTACTTTTGCACATAATCAGGGCTGATTGCTGGGTAGAAGGTTTGGAAAGCTGTTTCCTCAGCTATTTATGCACAGAATGTTCAGGTTTATTCTATTCTAACAGCTCTATGTTCTAGGTCATGCCACAGCGTTGTCAATGTGACATGCAGAAGGGGAAGAGTTGCGTCTGTGCACTGGGGTTAGACCTTTTTTGGGCCCCAATTATCTCACCAAATACCTCCCTTACTATTTAGCAACCAGAGCCACTTGCAGTTCTCTATTTTGACTCCTAATCTTCCGGGAGACAGAGACATTGTCTGAATTTTTTCATGGTCCTATCTTCCCTTCTTAGCACTAAGCTTGACATGCACTAGGTGCATGAATGAATGAATAAGTGGATGAATGACAGTTATATTCCACACATATATCTTTCTTGTCTGACAGTTCGTAGCCCCTGGCAGGTCAGAGCCTTCAGCTTACAGCTAAGTCCAGTGGTTAGGACACGGTGTTCTCACTGCAAGGGGCCCAGGTTCGATCCCCGGTTGGGGAACTAAGATCCTGCAAGCCGTGCAGCACAGCCAAAAAAAAAAAAGAAAAAAAAAGATGGATGCATTATGTTGAACACAAATTATAGCTCAGTGAAGTTGGCTTTTAATATGTCTTTGTATCCCTTCCAGAATCTAGAGCTGTGTCATACTCATATGTGGAATCAAGCTGTATTTTCAGATTCAACTGTACAGTTGGGTTTTTCGTGTGTTTGCTTGCATGCTTGATTTTTGTTTTTTTTGTTTTTTTGTTTTTTTTTTGCCACAGCCAAGAATGTTCTCAGAACCTCCTCACTTATACATCCAACCACATGCTCCCCACCCAGATTATTCATAGGCTCCACAAACGACATGGTCAAAACAGAACGGTCAGTTTCCTGGCATTGCACCGAAGCTGGTCCTCCATTCATTTCCCCATCGAAGAAAACCACCCTAACCCAGCTGCAAAAATCCACATTCCAAGAGACACACTTAATTCCTCTCTATCCCTTACCACAAACGTGGACTTCATCAACAAGTTCAGTACTTCCAAGATACATCTCATCTCAAACCCCATCTCACCCCTTCCATTGCTACGACTGTGGTCTACGAGACTGTAACCTCTCACTGTCATGTGTGTAGTAGCCTCCTAATCTTGTCTCTTGATCTTACAGTTGCTCTATTTCAGTCTGTCCTCCAAGGAACATTTAGAATGAGCTTTAATAAAGTAGATTATGATAATAATTTCCCTTCCTTTCAGAAAGCACCCAATGGCTCCATCATCATAAGAACAAAACCGAGTCCTTACCATGGCCCACAGGACCTTCTGTTATTGGGCCCCTCCTACCATTCTCACCTCATATTCTAATACTGTCTTCCCAATACACACTGCATACAAACTGTTCCTTAAAACTGCCAAGCTTGCCCATATCTTAGGGCCTTTCATCTTGCTCTTCCCTCTGCCTTGAGGGCTCAGATCCTATATCTTCCCACTGCTGACTGTGTACTTCTTGTTATTTGAATATTAAATCTAAGTTACGTCTTCAGAAAATCCTTCCTTGCCTTCCCCACCCTAGTCATTCTCTGTCACATTTTCCCATATTATTTTCTTAATGGCTCTCAAATCTTGAGTGTATCAACCCCTGTAGAATGTGAGCTCCATGAGAACCATGACCCTGTCTGTCAGGTTCTCTGATTTATCTCCAGTGCCTATCACAGTGCCTCACATATCACTGGTAACCAATAAATATTTGTTGAATGAATGACTGAGTGATTGAATGACGTAGATTTAGCATGCTAAGTTGTGAGGACTCAGGCATAGTCTGGGACATGGGATTTGGGAGGATGGGAGAGTGAGCTCAGGTGTCTCTGAAGCAGCAGTTTTGTTTGAACCCATGAAAACTGTGGTTGGAAAACTGGGTAGAAAGGACATGATAATTGAGGTAGTGCTTCTAGCTGCCTTGGGTATGAAAGTGTAGCATATGTTCTATACCTATTCTCCTTCTTTCTTAATAAAAGAATCCCAAATTTATTTGGGACAGTAATGTTTCCAGTAAAAGACCACATTTACAGCCTCCTTTGCAGCCAAGAATGGTCACATGACCGACTTCTACCTAATGAGGTGATGGCAGAAGTGTTGTATAGTAGTTCCAGGAAGGTGGCTAAAAGGGAGATGAATTTCTCAGACCATGGTGTTTCTCATACCATCTGTTGTGGACTGAACTGTGTCCTACCCAAATTCATATGCTGAAGCTTTACCCCCAGTACCTCAGAATGTGACTGTGTTTGAAGATAGGGCCTTTAAAGAGGTGATTAAATTAAAATGAGGCCGTTAGGGTAGACACTAATCCAATATGATTGGTTTCCTTATAAGAGGAGTTTAGGACACGTAAAGAGATACCAGGGTGTGTATGCACAGAGGGATAACCATGTGAAGAAGGAGTAAGAAGGAGGCCATTTGCAAGCCAAGGCGAGAGGCCTCAGAAGAAACCAAACCTGTGGACACCTGGATCTTGGACTTCCAACCTTTAAAACTGTGAGAAATAAATTTCTGTTGTTTAAGCTACTCAGCCTGTGGTGTCTTGTTATGGCAGCCATAGCAAACTAATACACCATCAGATAAGGTTTTCAATTTTGACAGCTCATTAGAAACAACTGAGGTGAGCCTTAAAGATACTGATGACTGGGCTTATCCCTAGAGGCTCTGATTCAGTTGGTTGAATTTGAGCATTAGAGAGGATCCTAATGGATATCCAGAGTTGAAAACCACACGTCTAGGAGAATAGTTTTTTGCACTCCATTGAGCAGGCTGAGAGTGATGAATCTAGCATCATTTAGAAGGCATCCCCTCGTATCTCCGTCCTTCCACTGTTTTTCCTCTACCCCATATGCCCCTTCTTCTTCCCTATCCAGATCTCTGCAAATGGACCCAGAGATGCCCCCATCTCTTAATCCTGTTCCATATCCAAGTTCAGTCCTAATTTAAGGAACATTTAATAGCTTCAGCCCCACTTCTGCCCTCCCTGTCAAGAAAAGTGAGTCTCGAGGGGCCTCACATTCTCTTACTCTGCCTGTTAGCCAGAGCCAGGGCAGCTCTCTAGAGGTAACTTCTTGCCTCTTAATCCAGTTATAAAATGGATGAAAGACATGGACAGAGGGCAAATAGGCTTAGGAAAAGCTATTCAACATCTTTAGCCATCATGCAAATGCAAATTGAAAGCACAATGAAATGTTAAACCCACCTATCAGAATGGCTGAAAAAAATGGACAAAACCAAATGCAGGCAACACTGGATAAATTGAGTCACTCACACATTGCCAAAGGGAATGCAAAGTGGTACAGGCCGTCTGGAAAACAATTTGGCAGGTTTTTCAAAAGGAAACATGAGATTACCAAATGATACAGCAGTTACACTCTGGGCAATTTACCCAGAGAAATGAAAATTTATGTTTACACAAAAACCTTTACATGAAGTTCATCACAGTGTTACTCACAATAGTTAAAAAGTGGAAATAGCCCAGATGTCTTTCATCGGGGGAATGGGTAAGCAAACTGTGGTACATTCACACCGTGGAATCCTATTCAGCAATGAAAAGGAACAGACGATAGACACACTTTACAACTTGGATGGATCTCAGGAGAATTATGCTGAGTGAAAGGAATCCATTCCTAAAGGTAGTGTACTATATGATTCCATTTCTATGACATTTAGGAAATTATAAGAGTGTTTGACAGAGTTTAGGGATGTGGGATCAGGAAGAAGGTGGGTGTGGCTATAAAGGCTAACATGAGGGAAACGTGTGGTGATGAAACAGTTTTTGATCTTGTTTGTGGTGATAGTTAGAACACCTACACTGCTGGTAAAAGTGCATGGAATGATATATATAAGTATTATGCACAGGTGTTCTAACACACAAATGAGTGCGTGTAAAATGGCAAAATCTGTCTTTAAAACTTTGAACTCAAGGCATACCAGAGAGAGATTTGCTTCCTTCATAAAGATATGTATATTCTCATTAGGAGAAAGAATGAAAAACACCTTTCCACAGTGCCTGCCTTAGCCCTAAGGCTCAGCCAGCCCCTGCTACTGAGCCTTGACTTTTAAAGAGCCCTTGAAGTCCCACAATGTACCATATACTTTGAACAGGTTTTCTCATTTTCTCCTTGGGATGGCTGTGTGACAAAAGGATCCCGAGTCCCATTTCATAGCAACAAAGCTCAGGCTCATAGAACCGACAGCACCTCTCCAGATAATTGGCAGGATTCAAATGAAGTTACATCCCTTGCCCTAAGGAGAGAGAGGACACAGGGCAGCCTCCCTTTGAGAAAATGGGCTTCCAAGGCTTGAGAAGTGAGCATCTTACACTCCCCTGATATTGTGGCCCCATGGGTACTCACCCAAAAATCCCTCTTGACGATGAAGATGATAGTGCACATATGTGTGCACATACATTCTTCACGTTATAAACATTCATTACATTCAATTTTATAGAAGAACAAAGTAGCTTTTAAAATTGAATTGACGGTGCGTGTATGTGTGTGTTTCTATATGTCCTATGGCTTGTACACTCCACTTCACAATCTTTATCTTCATATCAGACCAGAGCTTGATTCCTATCTCAGATTTAGATATGCCAGAAAAATGGTAGATACAGAGAAATTGCCACCAGCAAGTGAAAAATTCCGGAAAACACTGGCTAACACCATTAACCCAGAGCCCAAACTTCGTCCTCACTCTCCTCGGCCAAGCTCCCTGGTCGGAGCCTCAGAGCTGCAATCCTGGATCTGGCCAGCAGGTGGCTTCCACCTCCATTTTTCTTTCACAAAGAAAATGAGCACATGAGGCCAAGGATAAGAAGATCTTGGAATGTTTTGTTTACTAAGACACTAATTATGTTTGTGAAACTTAGATGTACTACTAGAGCAGTCCCATCTGCTGTTGACCCGAAAAGAACATCGAGTTCATTGAGGTATCTCCTTCCCTCCTAAGTGTAGGTTGAAGTGTCCACACTGCAGACGGCGGGGGGGGGGGGGGGGGGGTCCCTCCCAGAGAGTAGGGTGTTCACCCTCCACCCCCACCCACCCCGTAGAGTCTGTCCAGAACTTTTCCCACTCCCTGTCTGTCATACCCTGTCCATGACACTGGACACAGCCGCCAAGACCCCGCTCTGGAGCCCCATTCTCTCTTCCACCTCCCACCAGTCCTGTAAAGCCCTTCAACAGCCGACCGTTGCCAACACGCTACTGCCACCTGCTATTTCGTCTTCGTATTCAAGACCCGGAGTATATGTTTTTACACTCTTCTTTTACACCTAACAGGTTTTTCAGGCAAAATTAGAATCATTCTATACATAGGTTCATGGGCTGGGTTTTGAGGAAGAGGATGGTATTTTTTTGCTCTTTGAATGAACGTCTTTGTAGAGAAGTTTGACAATGGAGGTACGATGGTGCCACCTCGTGACAGTGGACTGAACTGCAGCATGAACATCGCTGAGCCAGAAGGTGGGAGGGAAAGGCCTAAATCCAGAGAGCTTTCTGGAAGTCTGGGTGGAAAAGGGACACACTCCAGGTACAGGGATACTGAGGTATCTAGACAGAAAGTGCAGTCTCTTTCTACGCTGAGCAGAGCTGAGTAGAGTAAAGCTCTATGTGATTTCAACAGAAAGACCATTTTTATTTTTATGTTTTAACAGAAAGATTTTTTTTTAATTTTTAAAGACCTCTGGATAAAGAGGTATACACCTATATAAGCAAAACTGGATCCCTGTCATTTATGATCATTGTAACCCACCTTCGCATTTATTGTGACCATATTTCCATGTAGATGAGTTTCTGTGATAACATTTTAAGTTACTTGACAATAAAATTTCACTTTTTTTTTTTTTTTGTGGTACACGGGCCTCTCACTGTTGTGGCCTCTCCCGTTGCGGAGCACAGGCTCCGGACGCGCAGGCTCAGCGGACATGGTTCACGGGCTCAGCCGCTCCGCGGCATGTGGGATCTTCCCAGACCGGGGCACGAACCCGTGTCCCCTGCATTGGCAGGCGGACTCTCAACCACTGCGCCACCAGGGAAGCCCTCACTAATTTTTCTATATTGACCTGTTGTTGCATTATATGAATGCTCCAGAATTCACTTTTCCAGTACTAGTGATGTAAATATAGTTCCTTTACCACGTTTTCTATTACAAACTATAGTGTGCTTAACATTCTTGTTCATATACATGCAGATATCTTAGTAAGCATTTTTATAAGTTCTGGAAGTGTTCTTTCAAAACAATAAAAAAACTATTTTATTTGAACAAACTCTTACTATTTTATATTTCTAACAATACTATATGAAAATTCCTGTTTCTGCACACTTTAGAAATAATGTGAATCGCTGCTAATCTGATAGGCAACAAATCCTCGCTCCTTGCCGTCACTATAACTCGTTTTTGCTGCCTGACTAGAATTCCATCCTATGGATGAGACATAATGGAGTCTCACAACCTCGTGTCATTTGGAATTCAGCGTTCCTTATATTCCCCATTGTCAAGGCTGTGTGGATGGCATTTAACTGCGCTGAAGGGCACAGTTCAGGATTCATGTGGCTATTTGCACATGAGCGGAATGTGTCCTCTTTGAGCACACATTGCGCTCTCTTGTGAGAGTCCTAGGATTCAAAACGCAGCCTGGTCGATGTATGA
Source organism: Tursiops truncatus (assembly GCF_011762595.2). NCBI lineage: Eukaryota > Metazoa > Chordata > Mammalia > Artiodactyla > Delphinidae > Tursiops > Tursiops truncatus. Next base: position 42,132,858 of record NC_047055.1, read on the forward strand.
ATATATATGGTGTGAGTGTGTCAGTGTATGGGTGCATGTGTGTGTGTGCGCACTGACAACCACATTTCCTTCTGTTTCTTTCAACCCCTTCATGGCCTTGCTTCTCATTCGCTCTCCCTTCCTAAATCCAGGCCCAGGAATGAAGGTAGGGAATTATCAGGATGGCAATCCTTATAACCAACTCCTATCACCATCCTTAACTACGTCCGTCCTGAATGTAACTTGCTTGTTATGGTGGTACAAAAGAAGACCAGGCCAACATCATATTTTATTTTTAATTTTTTAATTTTAAACAGCTTTCTTTGGGTAAAGTTTACAGGCAATAACGTTCACACTCAACGTACACTTTGAGGGTACCTCAAAGTGTACCCTCACTTTGAGGGTACAGTGTGATGATTTTTAGTAAATGCATGCAACCGTCACCATAACTGAATTTTAGGCATTTCTGTAGTTCCCAACACTTCCATAATGTTTGAAAACACTGAAGCCCCGTACCCATACTTAGTACCAGGCAAGCACTGATTTGCTGTCTGTCTCTATGGATTTGCCTATTTTGAACATTCCCTATAAATTGAGTCACATAGTATTTGGTCTTTTATGTTTGACTTTGTTCACTAGCATAATGGTATCAAGGATCGTATATGTTGTACATGTATCAGTGCTTCATTCATTTCATGGCTGAATAATAGTTTGTTGTATGACTATGCCAAATTTTACTTGTGCACTTATCAATTGATAGGCATGTGAGTTGTTTCCACTTTTTGGGTGTTATGAGTAATGTTACTATGAATATTTTTCTCCGAGTTTTTATGTAGACGTGTTTTTATTTCTCTTGAGTGTGTAACTAGAACTGGAACTGCTGGGCCATACGGCCCCTCAACACGTGAGACAACATTACAATTTCAGATGATTTCATTCCATAATTGGAAATACCTTGAGAAAAAAAAAAGAGACAGGTGAGACAGAGTCTAGTGAGGTGACCCTAATAAACATTGTTATCCTGCTGTAGACCTATTTGTAAAATCCCTTTCAATGATGCAAAAGTATGAGACATGCGGGGGACATTTTCAACTTCATTTGAAAGCCTACTGTCTATAGCATACACTTCCCCATTACCTGACTTGGTCTCCATGGAAGGTGCTTTACAATTCTAGATTTCAGGTAACTGACAGTATCAGTTTGCAATGTAATCCTTGTCTGTAGACAAGCAACTTAATTGTATCCTGGCTAGGGAAACCTCTGTCTCCATTTGGCCATGCATTTCAACACTCATGATGTATAAATGTGACAAAAAGGTGGTTGTTGACTTTGGCAAGATAAATTTCAGTGGAGGAGTGGAGGGACATCCCCATTAGATGAGAGATGAAGACTGAGTTGGAGGGGAGGTCGGGGGATGTGAACTGAGTATCAAGAATTCATTGTAGATCTTTAGTTGCAGAGTGCAGAATATATATGTAAAGAGGTCAGTAACCAGAGATGTGGACAGAGGCCCACAGCATTAAATGATGTTCTATAATCACCATTTATAAGATACTTGAGCAGCTTGAAATCTTAATGAGAAGGATCTATCTCTTCTTAGATTTAACATCTGAATTGACCACACCAGCCTTCCCACACTTTATTTCCTTGTTTCCATTCTGGAGAAACCTAAAACTTACTGAAGGGATAGTGTAGAGTTTCTTCTTAATGTCTGTTAAACGTATGAATGGATGAATAGGTGAATGCACGACGTGTCAAAGATGTGCTAAGAATTTAAGGATTTTTATCCCTGAGTGCAGAGCTCCTCATGCAGATGAATGAGCCCATGGTGGTGGGTGGCTGAGAGGATGCAGCTTCTCAGGACTCTGCAACTGACAGCTGCAAGATGGGAGCCCTCAACTTCAGTGTTCAGAGGCACATTTAGGCAGACTGCCACACCTTATGTCCTGGAGGGATCCATCCCTGACCTGAGCAGGTGAGTTCACAGACAGGCTTGCCTTCCATCTGGGGGAACGAGACTACTGTCTGCTCAGAAGCTTGCTGTGGTCCAACTCTTGTGCCATTTTGAAAGACTCAAGAACGAGCAGATCCAGCTCCTCTCTAAACTTGAACTCAACATATATCACAAAGAGATATTCTCAATCTCTTTCTAGGGATACACATTGTCCTTAGGAGGCCCCAGAGGACACACACACACACACACACACACACACACACACACACACACACACCCTGGAGCCTTCATGCAGGCAGTAGCCCTAGGAGAACTTGCTGGCTTATAAGGCCGTCACTCATGGTTTGTTAGGTTGCCAATGTCACTGGACCTTTTTGCGTTAATAACTAATGCAAATGATGATTAGCAGAAGAGTCTGCATACTAGGGATACTTTTAAATAACCTTACTATCCAATTAAATCTGATGACAATAAGAGAATTTCTATGTTCATGTTTTTCAAGTGTAACAATAAACTACTGAGAATTTCCAGTGTGGGGGTGCATATGGGGAATCCTACAAAGTCTGATATTGCTGGTGGGGATTTCACTTAGTACAACTTTTTCACAGGTTGATTTATCAATATGCATTAATGAATCCAGGAACTTTTGACCTTCATGCATTTGGAGCCTGTTCCTTCAATTATTCATCCTCAGCATAACACCTGTCCCTCTATTATACTGTGCATATTCCTTATGTTGTCTGGGAATTCACTTTCAAACACTAATGACCTAACCACATTCCCTTGTCTCTACAGAACAGGAAATTGAAGTACAGTGATGTTCACCGACTTGCATAAATACAAGCAGGACTATCAGCCTGGCATCGGAAGTGAAGATAGATTTCAGAAGTGACCCAGGTCAGCAGGAAAGCAAGACTTATTTGAATACGGTGTCATGTGCAGCTGAGCATCATGCAGTCTGCACTTGGACATACAGGGTGTCAGTCTCTGCTTTTCCTCTTAAGAGAAGGATGACCCCCAGCCAAGTTAACCTCTGTACATTACTGTTTCTCCAGCTACAACATGATGTAAAGATATGTTATTCTCTACCTTCCAGGAATGTTGTGGAAAATGCATGAGATAGAAAAAATGCATGCATTCACAATAGATAAGTCCCTATGATTTTCTGGGCCAGAGGTCCTGCCCTAATATATAACTTTTCCCTTCCAACCACCCTAAGACTATTCACAAATGGCCATTCAAGTACAAAGTAATGCAAGGACTTATGCCTACTGAATTCATTCAACACAGAGTATGATAATATCTGAAGTGTAGATTGGAAAGTAATTACGTAGAAATAATAGCTTCTTCCATCCCATCTAAGGTCTCAAAAGTGCTTTCCCAGATGGTATCTCATTAGCCTCTACATCTGAGAGGTTTTATCCAAAAAAATGGCCAGCATAGGGGAAACGATTTACCCAAGAACCTGTGATGTGCCTGGCCCCCAGTGATTTACTGTAGTGTTCTTCTGCAAAGCCCATTCTTGCTGGGTTACAGTACATGTTATTCTTTTTTTATTATTATTATTGAAGTATAGTTGATTTACAATGTTGTGTCAATTTCTGCTGTACAGCAAAGTGATTCAGTTACACATATATATTCCTTTTGACATTCTTTTCCATTATGGTTTATTACAGGATATTGAATATAGTTTCCTGTGCTATAGAGTAGGACCTTGTCGTTTATCCCTTCTATGTATAAATAGTTTGCATCGGATAATTCCAAACTCCCAATTCGTCCCTTCCCCACCCCCTCTCCCCCTTGGCAACCACAAGTGTGTTCCCTGTCTGTGAGTCTGTTTCTGTTTGATAGGTAAGTTCGTTTGAGTACACATGTTATTCTTAAGAAATTAACATAATTATTAAAAGTGGAATGGGAAAAGATATGAAATAATGTGAAATGGACCAATGGTTTTCTTTCACACACCCAATGGAAATGCTGGAGTCAGTTTTCCTTTCTCCTAAATTATCTGAGAAATGACTCCAGCACAGAGAAATGACACTGAAGTGAATACGTAATGAAAACTTATACGTTTCCTTTCCATTTAATATTTCCACATTATTGTCTTATAATCATGCTGTTTGGATTGTATCAAGGGAATCTCCTTTAAAGGAAGGTCAGGTATGAGATAAGACTATTCATCCCTATTCAGCACTATATGTATCATCTGCCCGATTGACCTTTTGCTCCTCACAGTAATTGTCTAATATGGATAGAATTGTTCCCATTTTACAAGTGAGGAAAGGCAAATTCAGAGATACTGTGACACAGCTTTTATAAAATTTCCCATCTGCTTTTCACATCCCTTTTTTGCAGCCTCTAATGATCATTGCCTAGAGCTACATTTCATAAAAGGTTGCAAAAGCATGACGTACAAATTCTTTAATTGCTTCTGCATGTATTGGCGGAAATTCTTTTATAAAAGAATTCTTCCCTCAACAACTATGCGTAGGTATAACAAGCACAGGAAAGGCAAGGTGTATATACAGTTCACTGGCAATATTTGCACTTTCAAAAATCAGGTGTTTCCCTAGGATTCTCAAAGGTGAGCAGTGAGTTGGTTTTGTTGGCTTTTTTTTTAGAGTGTCATAGATGTTTCTATATTTGACGTGTTTTAGTGCATGATAGTCATTAATGTTTTTGATGTTCAAATTGTTCTATCTTTGGCCAATGGGAGGCCCTGAGGTTATGAGTCTTTTTGATATAATTTCTGGTATGAGAGTTCCGTCCAGACTCACCTGGTACAATCCTTACCTAGACCAAAAATCAGGCATTTCTCCAAGGAAGCCTGGTTCCTTTTAGTGGGAAATTCAGTCTAGGGACTACAGTTGCTGATTACTACTGTGTTGGTCATTGTTTCTTGCCCTTTCAGTGCATAGAGCCAGTAATATAGGTTTCATATTTAAGAGAATCTACGTCATTGGCTTGCATCCTGGGCTGCTCTTCTGTCCCCTTATAGGTACGCATTTTTATCATCTTTTGTATTAACTGTACAGTTCTTAAAATATAAGGAAATATAACATACATTTGTTTTCTCCCCGTTTCATACGTAAAAGTTGTCATATTCTACACCAGTGCTCTCCAACAGAAACTTCTGTGGAGATGGGAATGTTCTGTATCTGTGCTGTTCAACACAGCAGTCATGAAGTACCTGAGTCTTATTCAGGAATTGAACCTTTAGCACCTAAAATGTGGTAACTCTGACTGAGTAACTGATTTTTTAATTTCATGTAATTTGAGTTTAATTTACTGTAAATAGCTATTTGAGGCTAGTGGCCGTCATATTGGACAGCAGCAGCTCCACACACTTTTCTGCACCTGGCTTTTATCACTGAACAATATATCCTGGAGATGACTCCACAACAGTACAGAGAAGGAGTCTTCATTGCTTTTTACAGCTGCACAGTCCTCTCAGATGTAGATGGACCACAGTTTATTCAACCAGCCCCTTATTGGTGGATATGTCTTGTTTCTGGCCTTCTGCTGTATGAATTGTTCTGGCAGGAATGGCTTTGTGTTTATGTCTTTTTACATTGTTAGTTTGGGATAGATTCTTAGGAGAGACATTGCTGGTTCCAAGGGTAAGTACCCTGGTAATTTCATAACACCGTATCAAATCCCCTGGCTAGGAGTTATACCATGTTACATTGCCACCAGCAATGTACGTGATTGCCTATTTCTTCACAGACTATGTAAATGATGAGAAGAGGCATCTCGGCTTTTTGGTTTGTTTGTTTTTTTCTTTGCATCTCTTAATCCAGAGTTAGGTTTCACACTTTTTAACATGTTTAAGGAACACTTTTTGGGGAAATCCTTTTTGTATCTAGTGCCCTTTCTCCTTCAGAATGTTCTAATTTGCCCTTGCTTTTTCATAATCTTTCTACTACAAGGTAGATAACCTTTGTCATTGATGTAAGTTGTATGTTTCCCAATTTGTAATTTTTCAGTTTAATTTGCTGATGGGATGCTTTCTGCCTTACAATTTTTAATGAAATCAGGTGTACTATGGTTTTCCCTTATTGCTTCTGGATTTGAAGCCATATTTAGAAAACTTTTCTTCACCACTAACTTTTAGAGGAATTTATTGTGGGTATATGTTTGTGGACAGGAGAGAGAGAAAGGGATCATATTTGAGCGTCAGGTGTAAGAGGAACCCAGAAAAGAAGTGACCGTCATGTGAGAAATATGTGAAACCATTTCACTAAGTCAAGAGAATTAGGCATTTGGACCAGAGTCTTGGTCCTGTGTTTGTCTTGATAGCTCGGTCTCTACTCTTTTCTGTCTCTTGTGGGTATGGATCCAGGCTCCCCCTGACTGGCAGAGAAGGTCTTCATGAAGCAGGAACTCCATGTCACCTCAAATGGACCTGTCAGATGACTAAATGGATAGAACCACCCTCTTAGGGATAAAACATACAAAACCAGTTCCGAAATGTACCACTCTGACAGAGCAAAGGTCTAAGAGAAAGTAAAACCTCCAGCTGGAGCCTGTGAGGAGAAGCAAAACCGAGGGCAACACTGTTCACCTCATCCTTGACTCTCTGAGTGGTGTCCCATCAGGGAAGGTAACAGCCTACTCGTCCTATGCAAAAGGACGGGGGTTTGAGTTAGAAGGTGCCACAGCTTCCCAAGTTATAGCCTCTCCCACTAAGCTACATCATTTCCTGTTTCCATGCTGGTTTCCAGGACCCAGGGTAAAGCTTGGACTAATTGTGCTTAGAATGGAGCCTGAGGTCATGGGGCTCCATGCGGTGGGCACTAACATCCATCTGGTTTCCTGGGGGCTTTTCCAGTTATGCAGGTCTGGAGATGAAGAGAGGGAGGTTGGGATGCAGATAAGGAATTGGACTGACAGTTCCTGCCACATGGTAAACACACAGTACACATTAATAAATGAATGAGAAGCAGGGTAGAAACTACACATACGCCCTTTTAGTCTTTCTATACACATCTGAATGTTTCAAAGTAAGTTAAAATCACACTGTACTTGTTTTTCTCCAATAGAGTTTGAGGAAACTTTTCAATTCTGTTTTTAAAATATACATTTTCCATTGAGGGGAAAAAGAAAAATGTGTAGAAAATGGAGAGCGATGCCACCTGGTGACCAGAGTCAGAACTGCAGGTGTAAAAGTCTGACCTGGGGCCTTGGCAAAGGATGGGGGATGGAAAGGACTGTGGTGTTGGTGGGGAGGGGAATGAATTTCATCCTAAAAGCAAGATTTCTAGACTTCACACTGGCAGCGATCCTTCTGTATTCATGCCCATGCTGGGATCTTCAAGCCCTGGGACTGGAAATCTGGCCCCTAAGTGAACTGAGTAGAAAGCTGCATGAGTTAGTGTATGAATAATTGGTGTAAAGAAATTTGAGACAAAGGGACATATACAAATACACACACATACAAAGAACTGTCAAATCAATTCTTTTGATCTGCTTCCGAAGCCATGAATATATGAATAGCGTATTGGTAATCAGTTTGCAATCTTTTGTATTTTTAACATTTTACTCAATGTTTCCATTCTGGAAACAGCATAGAAATGCAGTTATAAAATAAAAACATCTTCTAGCTTCAACAATCCACACTCAGTGATTTATTACCAAAGAAATCTGTTTAGTGTCTAAGTCAATAAATGTATTTCTGCACTATTATTTTATGACTTGGCTGCTGATATACCTGTTTAACAAAACTTTATCTGAGTACTTTGTTAGGGCACCAATGAATACTTCTCTTTGTTTAACACGTATGGAAAAATATAGACATGCGTTTTTAGAAACCAAAATTACATTGCCACACCCATCTGTCCCTACCTTTTGCCCACCATAATACAAAGAGAGTTTCTCTTCACTTATAGGTGCCTACTTTCCAGATTTTTCTCTGTATGTAATGCACTAACATATTTAATCACCCTCATACACCCATGTTCATATATATTCTTTTGCAGAAAAAGGGTCATCATATTTTACTTTGTACATCATGACAACCCTGTTTGCTTAATATGATTCATTTCCTATTAATTTATTTAGTTTGGTTTGTTTCCAAGTGGTTTTTCTGTGCATCCGCTCTTGATATCATTGACCTAACTCTACTGTTTAAGAATATTTTGTACATTGAAGAGATAAACCTACGTCTGAATACAATATCCCCCAGATTTTCACACACCTTTTGTGACTTTTGAAATGCAGAGGATATCTAATCCTTTTTAATGAGCTTTAGTGTTTTTATTTCACTTCACGTTGTTTGAGAGAGAACAAGTGAATAATAATGCCTTCTGAGATGTCGAATGTCAGTTCATAGGATAAAATGTAACTCCAGATTACTTTGTGTAACTCCAGATTATGAATCCTGGAGCAGCAATTGGTAAGGTTGTTTCTAGGTCACGTTACTTAACTTTTAAGTTCTGTTCCCTGAAATGAATTCAGCAAGGTAGTAGGGTAAAAGATTAATATACAGAAATCTGTTGCATTTCATTACACTAATAATGAAATATCAGAAAGGAAACAAATAATCCCATTTAAAATCCCATCAAAAAATGAAATACCTAAGAATAAACTTAACCAAGAGGTGAAAGACCTATATGATGAAAACTATAGAACGTTGATAAAAGAAATGGAAGGTGATTCAAAGATATGGAAAGGTGTCCCATGCTCTTAGACTGGAAGACTTAATATTGTTAAAATGGCCATACTACCTAGAGCAATCGACAGACTTAATGTAATCCCTATCAAAATACCTGTTACATTTTTCACAGAACTAGAAATAATAATCCAAAAATTTATATGGCACCACAAAAGACCCAGAATTGCCAAAGCAATCCTGAGGAAAAGAACAGAGCTGGAGGCATAACCTTCCCAGACTTCAGGTTATACTACAAAACTACAGTAATCAAAACAGCATGGTACTGGCACAAAAACAGACATATAGATCAATGGATAGAATAGATAGCCTAGGAATAAACCCACCCACCTACGGTCAAGTAATATTCAATAAAGGAGGGAAGAATATACAATGGAGAAAAGACTGTCTCTCCAACAAGTGATGCTGGGAAAGCCGGACAGCTCCATGTAAATCAATGAAATCAGAACACTCCTTCACACCATATACAAAAATAAACTTGAAATGATTTAAAGACCTAAATAAAAGACGTGACACCATAAAACTCCTAGAAGAGAACATAGGTGAACCAATCTCTGACATAAATCGTAGCAATATTTTCTCAGATCAGGGTCCCAAGGCAAAATAAATTAAAGCACAAATAAACAAATGGGACCTAATTAAACTTAAAATCTTTTGCACAGCCAAGGAAGCCATCAACAAAATGAAAAGACAACTTATGGAATGGGAGAAAAATGTTTGCAGGTGATGTGACTGACAAGGGGTTAATATCCAAAAATATACAACTCCATATCAAAATATAAACAACTCAAGCAAAAAATGGGCAGAAGATCTAAATAGATATTTTTCCAAAGGAGACATAAAGACGGCCAACAGGCACATGAAAAGATGCTCAACATCACTAATTACTAGGGAAATGCAAATCAAAACCTCACATGAGTCAGAATGGTTATCATCGAAAAGTCTGCAAATAATAAATGCTGGAGAGGATGCAGAGAAAAGGGAACCTCCTACACTGTTGGTTCGAATGTAAATTGGTGCAGCCACGTGGAGAGCAGTATGGAGGTTTCTTAAATAGCTAAACACAGAGCTGCCATAGGATCCAGCAATCCCACTCCTGGGTATATATCCAGAAAGAAATGAAAACTCACACACACACACACACACACACACACACACTGGACTATTACTCAGCCATTTGCAACAACATAGTTGGACTTAGAGAATATTATACTTACTGAAGTAAGTCAGACAGAGAAAGACAAATATTATATGATATCACTTATATGTGGAATCTAAAAAATAATACAAATGAATCTATATACAAAACAGAAACAGTCTCACAGATATAGAAAATAAACTTATGGTTACCAAAGGGGAGAAGGAGGTGGGAGGGACAAATTAGGAGTATGAGACTGACAGATACAAGCTACTATACATAAAATAGATAAGTAACAAGGAGTTATGGTAATAAAGTATGGGGAATTGTATTCAGTATCTTTTAATAACATATAATGGGAAACAATCTGATATCCGAATCACTTTGCTGTGCACCTGAAACTAACACAATATTGTAAATCAACTGTACTTCAATTTTAAAAAATACACACAAAAAATTCTGATTCTGATCATTTATAAGTACCTATTGGTCTTGAAAAGAGTTTAGGATTAAATGAGATAAAATGTAAAACCCCTTTCATATAGTAGTTGTGTACATGTTAATATCCTACCATTCAGGTTCTCTTTCCAAAGGGCAACAGCTTGTGCTGCTTTCTGGGTCCAGTTCAGCACCTCAAGAATCAGCTAGTCATTGTGGCCCCCACACCCAGTCCTCTTGGCCCACAGAGTAGGATTTCATCCCTACCATCATCTTCATGTCCAATGGGGAGCATGACACAGCCCAGATTCCACATCAGGCAAGGTTTCCACTATCAGTCTTTTAAGCCCTGGAATTCTATCATCTAAAACAGGAGGCTGCTGCTTGATCTGTGTAGAGGGCAAAGTGTAGACATGTGACCCTGGAAAATTTACACATTCCGTGAGTCTGAGGTTGGCCCTCTGTAAAATGGGACTAAGGGCGCCTACTTCTAGACTTGTAAGAAGAAAAGGAGAAAACCTCAAAGAATGTCTGGCAGGCAATAGGACTTTGAGATATATTACTCCTGGCCCACCTTGCCTCCTCTGTCCTATAAAATAGATTTGAAACAGCATCTGGAAATGTAGCAGCAAGAAGTGAACTTTGGTGCCATCTCATCATTTCCTTTTTCCTCATGCTTTCTTGTCTCCTTTTTTTCATTCTAGTTTGACCAGAGGCAATTTCTTATTGAGCCCCAGGAAGAAGGATTAGCACAGAAGAGCAAAGAACAGGAACAGGTCAGCTAGACAGAAGTCATCAAACGTATGTCCAGTTCCAGAGCCATCAACTGACCACAGGACCTGGGTTGAGTCTCTTGCCCTGTGTCGGCCTGAGTCCTAACATAGAAGTACACTCAATATAGAAACAGGGGTTAGGGGTGGGGCCTTTTCGGTCAGAAGACCAGGGTTTGATACTGGGAACCATTACTGGCTGGTTGACTTATCTTGAGCAAGTAATTTATCTAATATGTGTGCTATAATTGTTGCTATCTTTTATTACTATTGTGGGTTTATTCTTTCAGTTTTATGAGTATTATTATTTTTCTTACCACCCAGCCAAGTGTGAATGGTAGGAGTGGTGATTAGCACAAAGTTAGGGAACGAACCCAACTGAGGCTGGAGAATATAGGAAGTGAAGACAGAGAATGGAGGTGAAGTAAGCAGGCAAGCCCTGGGCTCTCTCTGGGTGCCAGGCCCTGTGCCCAACCTTTCATGACCCAGGGAAGGTTCTTACCCAACAGAACTCCTGGTTCTCAGCTGCAAACAGTGGCGACCTGGGGGCTGCCAGGGAGGTGCCCAGATGAAGGACTATACCCTTATTAGCTCCCTCCCCACTGAAGACCACCAGAGCTGCCTCTCCTTTGCCATCTCCCTGCTCTTGGCTTCTGGGTATCGGAAAAGGTACCCCGTGGAAACTTCCACACCTGACCCTTGAAGGGCTTTTTCCTCATACAAAAGATACTCTACCTTCCTCAGTCCTCAAAGGTTGTCCTGCACAACTTACATTCCCACCAACAGTGCAAGAGGGTTATGACACAGCAATCCCACTACTGGGCATATACCCTGAGAAAACCATAATTCAAAAAGAGTCAGGTAGCACAATGTTCATTGCAACACTATTTACAATAGCCAGGACATGGAAGCAACCTACGTGGCCACTGACAAATGAATGGATAAAGAAGATGTGACACATATATACAATGGAATATTTACTCAGCCATAAAAAGAAATGAAATTGAGTTATTTGTAGTGAGGTGGATGGACCTAGAGTCTCTCATACAGGGTGAAGTAAGTCAGAAAGAGAAAAACAAATACCGTATGCTAATACATGTATATGGAATCTAAAAACCAAAAGCGGTTCTGAAGAAACTAGGGGCAGGACAGGAATAAAGACGCAGATGTAGAGAATGGACTTGAGGACATGGGGAAGGGAAGGGTAAGCTGGGACGAAATGCGAGAGTGGCATGGACTTATATACACTACCAAATGTAAAACAGACAGCTAGTGGGAAGCAGCTGCATAGCACAGGGAGATCAGCTCGGTGCTTGGTGACCACCTAGAGGGGTGGGTTGGGGAGGGTGGGAGGGAGACGCAAGAGGGAGGCGATATAGGGATATATATATATACATATATATATATATATATACACACACACACACACACACATACTGGATTCACTTTGTTATACAGCAGAAACTAACACAATGTTGTAAAGCAATTATACTCCAATAAAGATGTTAAAAAAAAGTTGTCCTGCACACTAAGGAAGGGGACTCTGAGGTAAAGAAGGAAGTGCCTGCCTCTCAGAGGTATGTCATCTCCACGTTTTTACCTGACATATTGTACTTTTATCACTAATGACTTTATACATTTCCTATACACAGCCCGTCGATACACACACACAAACACACACACACACGGAGATATGCTGTCAATTCCATTTGGTTCTACTTTACCTCCCCCATGAAACTGAGCACAATGAATGCTTTTCCAAGTTAATGAATGCATGTGCACATGTATGTGCACTATCATATTCTTCAATAGGGGTTTTGAGGGAGTACCCCTTGGGCCTGTTATATCAGGGGAGAACAAAAGGACCATTTCTCCAGGCCTAGAAGCCCACTGTCTAAAAGGGAGGCTGCTCCACTGTCCTCTAGAGAGGGCGAGGGATGGAACCTCATCCCCAAACTCCCACTTACCTGGATAGGTGATAGAAGCTATATGAGGAGGAGTTTGTCATCTGTGAAATGGGACTCATCTTTAACACAGAGCTGTCCTGACGGGTGAATGAGAAAACCTGGGGCTAAGGCAGGCATTATGGAAAGGTGTTTCTCATTGTTTCTCCTAATGAGAATATAGATATCTTTATGAAGGAAGCAAATCTCTCTCTGGTATGCCTTGAGTTTAAAGTTTTAACGACAGAAGGATCTCTAGCTTCTTGGGAGACTCAGAAGCTCCTAAGAGCTGCCCAACATCGTGCCTCTGAGCAGACCCTAACCCAGTTCCCCACGCTGGGAAGACAGGCTTGCCTTTGACTCACCTGGTGAGCTCAGTGAGAGATGGCACCAGGGCAGCAAGCCGTAGTGTTTGCCTAACTGCTGCTCCTGGACTGCTACGCATGTTAATACGTTTATAGGAAAATTCTAGACCTGTCTCCCATTCAACAGTGCAAGGGTCCTCAGATCATGCGTCATCCAGCCACGTCACACCACAGTTTCAACCATGTGCTGCCTCCCTGTGAGACAAAAACCTAAAAAGTACTACCATTTCATTGAAATACAATTGTCCCTTCTTTCATTCACTAATAACTAAATATATATTGGGCTTAAAATTTATACTTTTCCATTTGAGGTGTCTCATTAGCTCTGTAGTAGAAATAAGATAAGAAGGAAAATTAATATATGGGCAAATTTAAGAGTTACAAATGAGCTGAGATGGCTCCTTCACATTAGCTGTTAACTTGCTCAAGTTTCAAGGCACTAAAGATTAAATAATCCCTCCTTGGACCCCTCTTCCCCATTCAGCCACAAGCCTCTCTTTCTCATTGTCTCAGTCTCTCTATTTCCTTCTCTCTCTCTCTCTCTCATGATGAGATCTCATTTTCTGTAGATAAATATAGAAATATATAAACGTGCTTAATAAATATGTAAACACCTACATAAGCAAACTTACAGGAAGATATGATGAAGATGAAAACATTCAACGGTTACCTCTGGGAGGTATGTTTTGGGGTAATGATTTTTTTCCCCTCCACATGTACTGTGACATATATAGTGGAATGAACCTCATGCACACTCCTGAACACCCAACTGTCTGTTAATACAGAAGCAGCAGCCATGAAATTAATAAAAATAATACAAGGCTGCTCAAAATAACTAGGTAGCTTTATATGTACCACGGATGAAATGTTCAGATTAAAAATGACTGAAATAAACAAGGAAAACAAATTACCTTCAAGTTCCCATTAATCACTCCTCTACTCCTCCCAGCTCCCTCCTATCCCCATGCAACCCCAGCACTCACTTCTGAGACCACTAGAGGTTCATCTCAGATGGGGTGGAGGATGCCTGCATGATGTCCTGCTGCTGCTGGGAGAGGGGGTGCATGGAGCTGGAGGTGGGTGTAGGCAGTGGGATGGAGAACAAACTCTGGGTCTCGCTGGGGTCGACATCCCTCACAAACAGCTCGTCATTCACGATGCACAGACTGAAGGAAAAATGGGCCCTCAGACAACTGGTGGATGGACACCCACACCCCCAATACTGACTCTGCTCCCACTGGCACTCAGCAACCAGATTCCTTCCACGTCCCTCCTGTGTCTGTCTCCCAGGTTCCTTGACTGGTACCTCTGCCCCTCCCCACAGAGCCCACCTTTGGAGAGACTGTCTACCACCTTCACTCGATTTATAGGTTTATCCCCAACTCACGGGCGATTTCACATTTACCCTTTACCACAGCCCAAGGGCTGGACGCTCTGATGCCCATTCTCAGAAGAAGACACTGAGTCACACAGAGGTCATGGGAATTGACCAAGGTCACACAGCGAGTGAGTGTTGTTTCAAGGAGAGAACCCATAGGCCGATTCCAGGCCCATACTCTTCTTAACCACTAGGCTACACTGCTCCTGGGATCTCCCTGCTGGCTTTCCACAATACTGAGTAAACCTAAGGTCTTTGCCACCACATTCCCTCGCCCCTGAGCCCAGGTGGGGATGGGCATTCCCGCCCACAACAGGGCTCTCACCTACAGGAGCCAGCAGGGGTAGCAATGAAGGTCCGGGTGAAGGCACGCACACAGCCCTGAGAACTTCCTTCCACTTCAACAGCAAACAAACAACAGTACCCCTTAGAGCCACACGTGCTGTACATGCTCACGTGGTGGTCCCCAGTCAGGGTGTGACTGGACACTCATGCTGAGAGGGCAATTGTTCACGGGGGCCAGGGTGTCGGGAATGGGGAGGGCAACTATAGGAGCAGTCTGCACCCAGTGACAGGGCCCCTGACGACCACTACACAAGTTCACGGGATGCATTTTTCATAGCCGCCCAAGAGGTGGATACTACTACCCCATTTTGCAAATGAGGAAACTGAGACCTTAAGTAACAGCCCAAGTTCTCAGAGTAAGTATCTGGGTTGAGAGCCACCAAACGCCACAGCCTGTGTCCCCAACGCCCAGGGTGTGAAGGGCAGACAGGCATGGACACAGCTCAGACCTGGATTGTCTGTGGGAAGCCTGAGGGCAGGAGAACACAGTGGGGAAGGGGAGGGGTGAGGAGGGGAGGGCAGGTGGGGAGGGGAGGGGTGGAAGGCAGGGAAGGGAAGGGAAGGGACAGGAGGGGGAGGGGAAGGGAAGAGAAGAGAAGGGGAAGGGAAGGGAAGGGGTCAGGGAAGCTAGGTGGTTCTGGGAGTGAGCCTGGCCAGGGGGAGGCAGCAGTGGGGCATCTGCGCTGGGGGTCTACACACACTCACCTGCCTTGAACACCCCGCAGATGGAGAAGCAGAGCATCGTTTCCTGAAAGGGAAGAGCCCAGGCGCCCAGTCACCACCTCCACCTCCCACCCACCTGCGGCTTCCTGGGCCCACGCGAGGGAGGAAGCAGGCGCTCACCGTCTGGAACCACGTGTCCACCACGAAGGAGCTGAAGGCATGCTGAGTCTTGGGCAACACACAGAGGGTGTGCACAATGACACGTTTTGTGTGCTTCAGCAGCTGGACCCGCAGGTCTGTGAGGGGAGGGGAAGCGAGCGAAGGTCAGGGGCTGCCACGCCCTGGGCCCTATGATTGACCCCTTCACCGCCCTTTCCCACCCAGTCTTCCCATCACACACTCACAGGGGTCCTTGAGCTTCTTCATATTCCTGCTGTCCTTGAAATACTCGCACAAGCTGCTTCTAGGAGACAAAGAGCAACAGTGGGTGGTGGGTGTTTGCAGGAGCTGCCTGTGTCTGCTGGGGAGTCACACAGCCCAGGAGCACAGCCTGTGCTGTGATACTCACGGGGCTGGGTCCTCGGGGTGGAAGGGAATCGTCAGGGAGAAGCAGGCCTCCTCGTGATAAGCACCTGCAAGAACCTGTCTGTCTCCATAGTCATGGATCAAGTAGTACCTAAGGAGGAGCAACGAAGACAGTCTATCTCTGTGGTCTGGACCTCAAATGAGACTTGAAAACTCCCCTGAGCAGACCTGTGCTTAGGTGGCCTCACCTGTCCTAGACCTGCCCCCCTTGCTCAGCTTCGCAGAGATACTTACTGCTTCAGGAATTGCAGGACTAGACTCTTCAGCTCATCAGATCCAAAGTAGCTTCCCTGGAATCAAATGGCACTTGAGACTATGCAGTAGATAAAGCCTCCCTGCAACACCCCAAATGTTGTTTGATCCTCTTCCTCACCTTGCAGGGCTTTACTATGTAGGGAGTGTCAACGTCAACGGTCACTGGTGATGGTAACTCCTGGCCATCCTGGAGAAGGGAAGAGGAAGTCAGGAGTGGAGACCAGGGGAGTGGCCCTGGATGATCCGGGAAAAGGATGGGCCCAGGAGGGTGAGGATCAGAGGTCAGGTGTGAAAGGGCCCTGGAAATTCCATGGGAAAGCTTACAGTGGATGTCTTCATCATGAGGTCCTGGAAGTCTCTAGTGTTATATTCAACTTGTGTGTGTGCGTGTGTGTATTTATGGGTATTTTTCCAGCAAGTATATCCATGTCATTTTCAGGAGTCCATGTCCCCCAAAATGGTTAAGGTTCTGATGCTAATATGTGATCTAGGCAAGACCCAAAGGGCTTGAGGGCAGGTGCAGAGGCCACCGACATTCGTAAGAGACAATGATTTACGTAGGCACTTACCAGGCGTAACAACTTCGGGAAACATTCTCTGATGGCCCTGTCCAAAACCAAAAATAGAGAAGAGGTGGTTGATGGTTCAAGGTTGCAATGCTTCCTTTGAGTTAAAACAGTAATACCATAAACAGAGATCAGTGTGTTCTGGCCAATCCAGCAGCACACTTTGCCCACCTCTGCTCCTGATTTTAGGGGTTTTCAGTCCACTTGCCTGTTGAGCACTGAGCATCTGTCATCTTACTGTCTGAAAGGCACTGTCTCCTCATCTCTCTCAGTACCTTCACTTTAATATTCCTTCCCTCCCTCCCTTCCTCTCCTTCGCCTGGGTAGCTCCCACCCAGACTACTCGGACTCCCTTCTCCAGTGCCACAGGGACCAGCATTTCAAACCCGTGCTGCAGGGCTTCCTTCTCCTCCCTCCCTTCCTCCAGGGCCCCACTGAAGGCTGTGGGGAGAAGAGGGGATGGAGTGGGAGCCCGGGGCTCTGCTACCTCACTGGGGGTCCAGCATTCTGGCAAGACCCGGACACACCCCAGGGATGGCCCAGGATGCTGGGCCAGCGAGGTGAGTGAGGTGGGGCTCAGGGAGGGAGATGGAGGGGATGAAGACAGAAAGGGAGTGAAGGTAGGAAGGGAGAGATGAGAGAGACATAGGGGCACAGAGACAGGGGAGAGAGAGACAACAAAGGGAAGGGAAAGAAGCTCTCCCGTGGTCGGGGTCCGGGAAGAAGAGAGAAGAAAGGGGAAACGGCACACTTGTTGCGGCTCTTCACCTGCCCCAGAATCGCCCAGACACACCAGGTAGGAAGGGAAAATATGCACATGTTGGGCTGGGGGCCCACTGGATGCTGGCTGAAACTTTGTTACCTGTGTGAACTCAGCCAGACTTGGGCATGGGAAACCGAGCAGCCATGGGGGCAGACCTTCCCCAGAAGGAGGAAAGGGTCAGGTCCCAGGTCAGCATGGGGCTGAGGATCCGTGGCCCCCTCTGATGATCACCGTCCTCTCTCCTGATGGCCCCTTCACCTGTCTGAGTTGGTTCTTTATCTGAGAGCTCATACCTGTCTCAGGATGCCCAGGGTTCCTGTGAAGGACCAGGCAGGATGATGTGACATGTGCATACTGGCACAGGGATATACATACAGCTTAACAGAATGGAATGGAGAGTCCAGAAACAACAGGAGGGAGGAGAAGTGCTCCTGAGAGACCTGTCCTGCTGTCTTTTCTACCACCTCTGCCCTCTGCCTTCCACTCCTGCCTCAGGAAGCCCTCTGCTCACTGGGGGGGTGGGGCCCACGTCTGGCCCCTTGACTCAAAGAACACTGCTTTTTCCCAAGGAGGGCCCAGCTCCTGGTATTTGGCCAGAGAAATGAATGTCATGATGGTAGCTAAATAGAACCTCAGACCTTAGCCTGGGGAAGTAAAGCCCCCATGCCAACCTAGGATTGAAAGGGAGACCCTTTAGGAGCAAGGCAAGGACAGAGGAGGAAACCTCTATGTCTGTATGGATTAGGCAGGCCTGCCTCAATATTAGACTGCAAGAAGGACCGCAGAACCTCCAGCCCCCATACTGTCAACTTGAGGCAAACTGAGGTACTGGTGAGGAGTTGCTGCATCTCCTTAGCAGGAGTTTCCTCCTTTGCCTTTAGACAATCTCCCTGGTCCTTCTGTAGTCAGCCTGTTCCATGTTGTCACTTCTCTGAACCTGCCCTTAGAAGACTGAGACTATTAACTCCTAGTAATGAAAAGGACAGATCATCAACTTTTCCTGGCTCCAGCAAAGTACCTAGCATTTCTACATAAGACTAATACAACTCCTTCTGAGCTATCTCACCTATATATTCTCTGTACTTTGCCAAAGTACTCACTGTGATCTCAAACCACCTCCCTGAAGTTCCATCCTCCCAATTCTACATCTCTTTCTTTGGAGGAATTATTCCTCTCCACATGTTAACATGGATATGGTCTTGATAATGCCTTTGGTTCACTGAAAAGAATTTTCCTGAGATGAGGCCATAGGCTCAGAGCTGGTATTATGGTATGGGGTAGAACAGATGGAATAGAGGGCAGATTTGTCTCCCTGACCCTAAACAGTAACACTCTAATTCTTCTTTCATCACTCTAAACCCTTGAACTTGGGCAGCAACGAACTGTACGCGCTGGATGGCCTGTCTCCCATTATACAGACGGTCCCCATAGTAAAGATCCTGAACCTCTGCCAAACTGAGGTGAGAAGAGGGAGCCAGATCAAAGTTGTGTTGAGAGTGGAGGTGGGTAGTGGTCCTCACAGTGATGACAGGAGGAAGGTGAGGGTACCTGTGGGGGAGGGTGGGGATTTGGGAAGTGGAGAGAAGGAAGGAGTTCATGAATTCTAAGAAAGTCCTCTACACATGTTCACTCCACTGATACCACCACTATAATAAAGCAATTAATTAATCCTTGTATTCCTCAGGCTGCCAAGAGGGAGAAAGGAGAAGAATGAAAGTGTTAAATGTTTGGCCATCTATTCTGCTTGCTGACACATTGCACTCATACTGACTACACAGGGGCCCATTTGGGAATCACTCATTGCTCTGTCTCCATCTTGCTCCTGGTAGGATGAAAGATGTATACCAAAACTGTTGTGTTCAGGACAATTGCCATACCTCCCTGGGTAAACATCCTCGGATTTGCTCTTCTTTGAAATGAACTAACTTGGTCATTGTAATCTGATTTGGGAACAATACATCAATGCTCCAAATGCCAGAACAAAGTCCTAGGAAAATATCATAACCAATGAAGCAAAATCACTGACTTTTATAATCTAAAAAGAAGTATTTCACAGCTCTAAAAACGTTGGAAACCTCACTATGGTTTTATTTCCTGGGATATGAGAGATTGGGAGTATCCACAGCCCAGGAGAAAGCAAGCACAGTTGGAAAGACTTCGGCTGAGGGACTAATCTATGATGTTAGTTTGGGCTCTGTGTTTTTCATGCTGGGTCACCTGGGAATATTCATTTAACATCTCTAAACCTTACCTCCCTTTAATACGCTAGGGGCATCATAAAATATGCCCTGAATGTTTGGTGCTGTGGTTCAAAGGTCAAAGGTAAATTTTCTACTTGAAAGAAGAATTAGAAAAATGAAAAAGAGGTCTGAAGAAAATATACAGAATGTAACATGAAGAGACAGAATGATGGAAAGTACCAAAAGAGAGTGGGTGAGAGTTAAAGGGAATATGGTGAATAAATCTAATACATGTTTAATCAGAGTCCAAGAAAGAAAGAGTGGAGAATTATTTGAAGAGATTATGATTGAGAAATATCCAAAGTAACCAAAGACATCAAACTGTTATAACCATATTAATAAGAGAAAAATACATTAAGAAAAATATTACTGTAGAAGAGTACTTCAGGTGCCAAATTCAGAGCAAGACATGTTTGAAGAGTCCTTGGTTTTGGTAGAATGACTTTGATTCATTCTACCAAATAATATTCCTGAACTGAGGAGACTGCGGTTCATTTCCACAACTAGTCTTAGTGCTCCAGCTGTGTGTCAGACATGAGCCTCTGAGGTGGGAGAGCCGAGTTCAGGACATTGGTCCACCAGAGACCTCCTGGCCCCATGCAATATCAAATGGTGAAAGATCTCTCAGATATCTCCACCTCAATGCTAAGACGCAGCACTACTCAATGACCAGCAAGCTACAGTGATGGACACCCTATGTGAAACAACTAGCAAGACAGGAACATAAACCACCAATTAGCAGAGAGGCTGCTTAAAATCATAATAAGGTCACAGACACCCCGTAACGCACCACCAGACACAGTCCTGCTCACCAAAAAGACAAGATCCAGCCTCATGCACCAGAACACAGGCACCATTCTCCTCCACCAGGAAGCCTACACAACCCACTAAACCAACCTTACCCACTGGGGGCAGATACCAAAAAAATGGGAACTACAAACCAGCAGCCTGCAGAAAGGAGACCCCAAACACAAAGAGTTAAGCAAAATGATAAGACAGAGAAACACACAACAGATAAAGGAACAAGGTAAAACAAATGAAGAGGAAATAGGAAGCATACCTGAAAAAGAATTCAGAGTTATGATAGTAAAGATGATACAAAATCTTGAAAATAGAATGGAGAAAATACAAGAAACGTTTAACAAGGACCTAGAAGAATGAAAGAGCAAACAAACAATGATGAATAACACAATAAACAAAATTTTAAATTCTCTAGAAGGAATCAATAGCAAAATAACTGAGGCAGAAGAACGGACAAGTGAACAGGAAGATAAAATAGTGGAAATAACTACTGCAGAGCAGAATAAAGAAAAAGAATGAAAAGAATTGAGGACAGTCTCAGGGACCTTTGGGACAACATTAAATGCACCAACATTTGAATTATAGGAGTGCCAGAAGAAAAAGAGAAAAAGAAAGGGACTGAGAAAGTATTTGAACAGATTATGGTCAAAAACTTCCCTAATATGGGAAAGGAAACAGTTAATCAAGTCCAGGAAGCACAGAGAGTCCCATACAGAATAAATCCAAGGAGAAACACGCCAAGACACATATTAATCAAACTGTCAAAAATTAAATACAAAGAACAAATATTAAAAGCAGCAAGGGAAAAACAACAAGTAATAGATAAGTGAATAGCCGTAAGTTTAACAGCTGATCTTTCAACAGAAACTCTGAAAGACAGAAGGGACTGGCAGGACATATTTAAAGGGATGAAAGAAAAAACCTACAACCAAGATTATTCTAACCAGCAAGGATCTCATTCAGATTTGACAGAGAAATTAAAAGCTTTACAGACAAGGAAAAGCTGAGAGAGTTCAGCACCACCAAACCAGCATTACAACAAATGCTAAAGGAACTTCTCTAGTCAGGAAACAAAAGAGAAGGAAAACACCTACAATAATAAACCCAAAACAATTAAGAAAATGGGAATAGGAACATACATATTGATAATTACCTTAAATGTAAATGGATTAAATGCTCCCACCAAAAGATACAGATTGGCTGAATGGATACAAAAACAAGACCCATATATATGCTGTCTACAAGAGATCCACTTCAGACCTAGAGACAAGTACAGACTGAAAGTAAGGGGATGGAAAAAGATATTCCATGCAAATGGAAACCAAAAGAAAGCTGGAGTAGCAATTCTCATATCAGACAAAATAGACTTTAAAACAAACACTATTAAAAGAGACAAAGAAGGACACTAGATAATGATCAAGGGATCAATCCAAGAAGAAAATAAAACAATTGTAAATATTTATGAACCAAACATAGGACCATCTCAATACATAAGGCAAATACTAACAGCCATAAAAGGGGAACTCGACAGTAACACATTCATAGTAGGGGACTTTAACACCCTGCTTTCATCAATGGACAGATCATCCAAAATGAAAATAAATAAGGAAACACAGGCTTTAAATGATACATTAAAAAAAGATGGACTTAACTGATATTTACAGGTCATTCCATCCAAAAACAACAGAATACACATTCTTCTCAAGTGCTCATGGAACATTCTCCAGGAGAGCTCATATCTAGGGTCATAATCAAGCCATGGTAAATTTAAGAAAGTTGAAATCAATGAAGTATCTTTTCCGACCACAACGCTATGAGACTACATATCAATTAGAGGAAAAAAATCTGTAAGAAATACAAACACATGGAGGATAAAAAACACACTAACCAAGAGATCACTGAAGATACCAAAGAGGAAATCAAAAAATACATAGAAACAAATGACAATGAAAACACAATGACCAAAACACTATGGGATGCAGCAAAAGCAGTTCTAAGAGGGAAGTTTATATCTTTACAAGCCTACCTTAAGAAATAAGAAATATCTCTAATAAACAACCTAACCTTACACCTAAAGCAATTACAGAAAGAAGAACAAAAAAGCCCCAAAGTTAGCAGAAGGAAAGAAACCATAAAGATCACATCAGAAAGAAATGAAAAATAAATGAAGGAAATGATAGCAAAGATCAATAAAACTAAAAGCTGGTTCTCTGAGAAGATAAAATTGATAAACCATTAGCGAACTTATCAACAAAATAAGGGACAAGGCTCAAATCAATAGAATTAGAAATGAAAAAGGAGAAGTAACAACTGACACTGCAAAGGATATACAAAGGATACACTGAAATACAAAGGATCATCAGAGATTACTACAAGCAAATATATGCCAATAAAATGGATGACCTGGAAAAATGGAAAAATTCTTAGAAATGCACAACCTTCTGAGACTAAACCAGGAAGAAATAGAAAATATGAACAGACCAATCACAAGCACTGAAATTGAAACTGTGGTTAAAAATCTTCCAACAAACAAAAGCCCAGGAACAGATGGCTTCACAGGCGAATTCTATCAAACATTTCAAGACAAGCTAACACCTGTACTTCTCAAACTCTTCCAAAATATAGCAGAGGGAGGAACACTCCCAACTCACTCACCACAATGACAACAAAAGCAGACAAATATGTCACAAGGAAAAAAAACTACAGGCCACTATCACTGATGAACATAGATGCAAAAATCCTCAACAAAATACTAACAAACAGAATCCAACAGCACATTAAAAGGCTCATACATTATGATCAAGTGGGGTTTATCCCAGGAATGCAAGGATTCTTCCATATATGCAAATCAATCAACGTGATATACCAATTTAACAAATTGAAGGGGGAAAACCATATGATCATCTCAATAGATGCAGAGAAAGCTTTCGACAAAATTTAACACCGATTTATTAAAAAATGCCCTCCAGAAAGTAGGCATAGAGGGAACTTTATTCAACATAATAAAGGCCATATATGACAAATGCACAGCCAACATCATCCTCAATGGTGAAAAACTGAAAGCATTTCCACTAAGATCAGGAACAAGACAAGGTTGCCCACTCTCACCACTATTATTCAACATAGTTACGGAAGTTTTAGCCACAACAACCAGAGAAGAAAAAGAAATAAACAGAATCCAAATTGGAAAAGAAGTAGTAAAGATGTCACTGTTTGCAGATGACATGATACTATACATAAAGAATTCTAAAAATGCTACCAGAAAACTAGTAGAGCTAATCAATGAATTTGCTAAAGTATCAGGATACAAAATGGATGCTCAGAAATCTCTTGTATTCCTATACACTAATGATGAAAATCTGAAAGCTAAAGTAAGTAAACACTCCCATTTACCACTGCAACAAAAAGAATAAAATATCTAGGAATAAACCTACCTAGGAGACAAAAGAACTGTATGCAGAACATTATAAGATACTGATGAAAGAAATTAAAGATGATACAAATAGATGGAGAGATATACCATGTCCTTGGATTGGCAGAATCAAAGTTGTGAAAATGACTCTATTACCCAAAGCAATCTACAGATTCAAAGCAATCCCTATAAAACTACCACTAGCATTTTCCACAGAACTAGAACAAAAAATTTCACAATTTGTATGGAAACACAAAAGACCCCAATTAGCCAAAGCAATCTTGAGAACGAAAGAAGGAACTGGAGGAATCAGGCTCTCTGACTTCAGACTATACTACAAAGCTACAGTAAACAAGACAGTCTGTTACTGGCATAAAACAGAAATATATATCAATGGAACAGGATAGAAAGCCCAGAGATAAACCCATGCACATATGGTTACTGTATCTTTGATAAAGGAGGCAAGAATATACAGTGGAGAAAAGACAGCCTCTTCAATAAGTGGTGCTGGGAAAACTGGACAGGTACATGTAAAAGTATGAGATTAAAACACTCTCTAACACCACACACAAAAATAAGCTCAAAATGGATTAAAGACCTAAATGTAAGGCCAGAAACTCTCAAACTCTTAGAGGAAAACATAGGCAGAACACTCTATGACATATATCACAGCAAGATCCGTTTTGACCCACCACCTAGAGAAATGGAAATAAAAACAAAAATAAACAAATGGGGCCTAATGAAACTTCAAAGCTTTTGCACAGCAAAGGAAACCATAAACAAGACGAAAAGAGAACCCTCAGAACGGGAGAAAATATTTGCAAATGAAGCAACTGACAAAGGATTAATCTCCAAAGTATACAAGCAGCTCATGCAGCTCAATATCAAAAAAACAAACAACCCAGTGCAAAAATGGGCAGAAAACCTAAATAGTCATTTCTCCAAAGAAGATATACAGATTTCCAACAAAGACATGAAAGGATGCTCAATATCATTAATCATTAGAGAAATGCAAATCAAAACTACAATGAGATATCATCTCACACCGGTCAGAAGGGCCATCATCAAAAAACCTACAAACAATAAATGCTGGAGAGGGTGTGGAGAGAAGGGAACACTCTTGCACTGCTGGTGGGAATGTGAATTGATACAGCCACTGTGGAGAACAGTATGGAGGTTCCTTAAATAAATAAAAATAGAAATACCATAAGACGCTTCAATCCCACTACCTGGCATATACCCTGAGAAAACCATAATTCAAAAAGAGTCATGTACCAAAATATTCATTGCAGCTCTATTTACAATAGCCAGGACATGGAAGCAACCTAAGTGTCCATCAACAGATGAATGGATAAAGAAGATGTGGCACATATATACAATGGAATATTACTCAGCCATAAAAGAAACGAAATTGAGTTATTTGTAGTGAGGTGGATGGACCTAGAGTCTGTCATACAAAGTGAAGTAAGTCAGAAAGAGAAAGACAAATACCGTATGGTAACACATATATATGGAATCTAAGAAAAAAAATGTCATGAAGAACCTAGGGTAAGACAGGAATAAAGACACAGACCTACTAGAGAATGGACTTGAGGATATGGGGAGGAGGAAGGGTAAGCTGTAACAAAGTGAGAGAGTGGCATGGACATATATACACTACCAAACGTAAAATAGATAGCTAGTGGGAAGCAGCCAGATAGCACAGGGAGATCAGCTCAGTGGTTTGTGACCACCTAGAGAGGTGGGATAGGTAGAGTGAGAGGGAGGGAGACACAAGAGGGAAGAGATAAGGGAAGATATGTATATGTAAAACTGATTCACTTTGTTATAAAGCAGAAACTAACACACCATTGTAAAGCAATTATACTCCAATAAAGATGTAAAAAAAAAAGATCATACGAATGTTTCCTTTATGCGATAATGTTGGTCAAAGCAAAGTGGTCTGGGAAAGTGTCACACAATGGGTTCCCTTGCAGCCACACCTCGTCAAGCTCCAGCGCTTGCATCTTGCTCAACTCCCACACAGACGTCAGCTGAGAAATATGGGGCAGAAGTGGGAAAAGGAATCCCAGGGAAAGAGGGACATCTGGATCCTTGCACCCCCAGACCCCTCCCTCCCACACAGGTACCTTCACCTGCCTCCTGTCATCACTCTGATGGCCACTAACATGCCCCCCCCCCACTCTCAACCCAACTTTGACCTGGCTCCCTCTTCTCACCTCATTTTTGGAGAGGTTCAGGATCTTGACCGTGGGGGCCATCTGTATAATGTCAGACAGGCCATTCAGCTGGTACAGTTTGTTGCTGCTCAAGTTCAAGGACAACAGCTTTGGGGCAAGAAGAGGTAGAGTGAAGGTTACTATCTAGGACCTTGGAGGCAAATCTGCCCTCCACTCCATCTCTTCCACCCCCTACCCTAATACCAGCACTGGGCCTACAGCCTTACCTCAGGGTAATACTTTTCGATGACCTGCAGGGTGGCAGCCATGCAGCTTCTTCGATTCAGAATTATATCAATATCATAGCCCACCAAGTCTTCAGGAAGGAGAGGGGAGGGAATAGGATGGCTGAGTGGGGTGTGGGGCCAGCACCAGCCCCTCCCCACGTTACCATCCCTAAGTCTCCCTCCAGGAAGACCCCTCTGCCCTCGTCCGCCCTAGAATTACTGCTGTCAGCCATACCTGGGTCAAGGCAGAGCCTCTGGAGGTCAAGAGCTTGCTGGGAGACATCAAATCGTTTGCTCAAGGTCAGCTGTGGAGAGAGAGATGGAGAGAGCCGCTCTGAGGCTGTGGTGGTGGCAGGGAAATCGGGGGCGAGGGGGACGGGGGACTGGAAGAAGGAGAGGTGGGTCTGAGCATTGGCACACTACTCGCCGTGAGTCTGCATTACCTTTAGCTGCTCCATTTCTTCTGGCTTCAACTTATACCACACAGTGTAGGGAATAGCAGAGTGGCTGACAAAGACAGGTATCTGCAGGAAGAGGTGGGGTAAGCACCAGGAACTGTAGTTCGGAACTGTAGTTCCAAAAAGGAAAAACAGCCCCTGGCCTGTACTCCTTCCTCAGGACGAGGTACACGTAACGCCCTCGACACACACCTTTCGGCTCTCCTCGTCACGAATCTTGTAGCTGACATCCATCAATGCAGAGGCAGTGCTAGCTTCCTGGACAAAGAATCGAGCCCCATTTTTCACAAAGTGGAACTACAGGGATTGAATGCAACAGCAATAGTTTCAGAAGCCGGCAGACCCTGCTGAATCAAGTCTCTCTCTCCCTCTTCCCTGTGCCCACGCGTCTGGCTTCGGCATCCTCTCTTACGTCCACTGGAGTGAAGGGGACACTGCAATGTCTCTGGATTGAGTTCGTTAGCCATGTCCTGTTATACTTTATCCCATAAGGAATCTAAGGATGAAAAGAAGCGATGGGAGAGAGGACAGACAACAGGGAATTTAGGCTGGAGGACGAATCTTTTCCTGTTCTTTTCCGGCCTTCTACTGAGCTTGAAAGGGCTTGTAAAGAAGGGACCACTGGCATGATTTCTTATGGGTGTGCGTAATATGGATTTCCTAAATACTCTTTCTCTCCAGTCAAACTCTCTTCCAAATAATCAAGGTGTCAGAAATGATCTTCCTTTTATAAATTTCCAGGAGATCCTACCCAGTGCAGACACAGCTTGCCCCTCAGACAAGGTCTCCAGAGGCTCAACCCTCTTTTTTCTCAAGATTGCTTTGGCAATTCGGGGTCTTTGTGGTTCCATATAAATTTTTGGATTCTTGGTTCTAGTTCTGCGAAAAATGGCATGGGTATATGATGGGGATTGCATTAAATCTGTAGATTACTTTGGGAAGTATGGACATTTTAACAATATTAATGCTTCCAATCCAGCAGCATGGGATATCTTTCCATTTCTTTGTTCATCTTCAGTTTCCTGCATCAGTGTTTCATAGTTTTCAGATAGGGCTTTCACCTCCCTGGTTAGGTTTACTCCTAGGTGTTTTATTTTTTTCAATGTGATTTTAAATGGAGTTTTAAAAAAATTTCTGTTGGTGATATTTCACTATTAGTGTATAGAAATGCAACAGATTTCTGTATGTTAATCTTGGATCCTGAGCGTTTGCTTAATTCATTCATTAGTTCTAATAGTTTTTGGGCGGAGGCTTTAAAACTTTCTATACAAAGTATCATGTCATCCGCAAAGAGTAACAGTTTTACCTTGTCCCTTCCAGTGTGGGTACCTTTTATTTCTTTTTTCGTCTGATTGCTGTGGTTAAGACTTCCAGTACTATGTTAAATATAAGTGGTGAGAGTGGGCATCCTTACCTTGTTCCTGAATTTAGTGGAAAGTCTTTCAGCTTTTCGCCATTCACTATGATGTTGGCTGTGGGTTTGTCATAAATGCCCTTGTCGTGTTGGGACATGTTCCCTCTATACACACTTTGTTGAGAGTTGTTGTCATGAATGGATGTTCAATTGTGTCAAAAGATTTTCCTGCATCTATTGAGATAATCATGTGATTTTTATCTTTCATTTTGTTGATGTGGTGTCTCACACTGATTGATTTGCAAATGTTGAATCATCCTTGTGACCCTGGAATAAATCCTACGTGATTTATGGTGTATGGTCCTTTTGATATATTGTTGGATTTGTTTTGCTAATATTTTGTCCAGGACCTTTTCATTTGTATTAATCGAAGATATTGCCCTCTCATTTCCTTTTTCTGTAGTGTCTTTGTCTGGCTTTGGTGTCAGGGTATCGGTGGCCTTGTTGCATTCTTATTTTATGATGTCTTTGAAATGCCATGTGTTATCATTTCAACAAAGCAACAACATATACAATTCATTTAACACGTTTATCTTTCTAAGTCAGAAATGCAGTAGCAAAATGGAGGTAACAACAAGTTATTAACTATTTTTATTAATTATTAATTAAGTTTTACATTATTTTCTGTTTTTGAAATGCAGTTTATCACTTCAACATGTAAGCAATAAGAAAAAAATAATTGTAAAAAATTTCTTACTGAGTCTTTAAAATGTGTGTGCTATCATTTCAACAAGGAAACAATGTAAACAACATTCATTACTTTTACATTCTTCTTTCTTACTAAGTCTTTAAACTGCAATCTGTTTTCATTTCAACAATGAAAATGCAATCTGTTTTCATTTCAACAAGGAAACACTATACACAAAATACTAATTATTTTTTCCATTCTTTTCTGTTATCGTTGATATTTTCTGTGTTACCATTTCAACATATAAACAGTAGGAACAACCTATTAATTAACTTTATTTTCTCTCAATTAGTCTTTGGAATGCAATGTTTGATCACGTTGACATGTAAACATATAAACAGGTAATTATTACAACATTTTTTCACTAAGTCTTTGAAATACAATGCTATCATTCTAACATGTAAGTATATAAAGAATTTAATTTACATTCTTTTATCTTTACTGTCTTTGATATGCAGTATGCTATCATTTCAAAATGTAAACAATACACGTAAATTATCAATTAGTTATTTACATCCTTTGTTTCTTACTAACTCTTGGATACACAGAGTGCATTCAACACCTAGGGTACATCACATTTGAGATTAGCCAAATTTCTAGAGTTCAGAAGCCACATATGGTTAGTGGGCACCATACTGAGCAGTGCAACTCTAGTGGAAGGGCAGAGGGAGCAAATACATAGGCAACAATGTGTACCATGAAGGAAATACACATGGTACCTTAAGAAAAAGCAGCCGCAGAATAAATCTACTTAAATGGGGAAGTAAGAGAAAACCTATCTGAGGACGTAACATTTGAGTCATAACCTGAGCCCTGAGCAGCTATCCAACAGCATAAAGAGGCCATTATCATTTGAGCAGACTACGTAAGGGGAAAGAGTGAAAAAAATACTGTGTTATGGGGGAATAAATAATTTCCCAAGTCCTCTAAGAAAGAGTAGAGAAACTGATAAATCATAGGAATGTCTACACTCTGAGTGAGATCAGGGACTTTATCTTTCTTAGCATCTGGAAAAGTACCTAAATCATAACAGATACTTGGTGAATGTGTGTGGAATAAGGAATAACTGAGCCAGGGGTCTGAGACCTGGGAAATCAGGTAGCAATATGCTGATGAAGATACCAGTAGGTAGTTGACATTGTTTGTTTGTTTCCTTTTAGTTGCATATCGTTTCTCATAAGCCACCTGAGGTAATCAGAAACACAAGAAGTTTGCAGGTCCCTAGAGGGTAAAATTATTCAACAACTACCACCTCTAGGAAGAGTTTCAATTGATCTGACTTGTGTCAAGTGCCCATAAATGGATAAGTGAACCAATCAGTGTGGATAAGGAAATGATGTACCATGACTGGGTCAGCTTACGTCACATACCCAACACTGTGGTTAGCAACCAGAGGATGTAGAGGGCAGTGGGCAAGAGATCCAGCGGACCTTTCAAATTCCTCTATTTCCGTTTTAAAGTTCCTCTTTTATAGAGATCAGTTTACATATCCAGCGTTACTAACCCCAGTTTCCTAGAACAGTAGAACTTTACATATGTGTCTCTACAAACTTGGGCTTCAGGCAAAAAAAAAAAAAAAAAAAGTGAATGCTTTCATGGCCACACATCAGTGTTGAAACACCTCCCTGTGCTGTGGAAATCACTCTGAACAACTGACCCATTTCATGTCATTCCTCTGTGCCCTGTGCAGCATCGCTTCCAACTGAGCCTGAACTTCAGCAAGTTTCTGTCGGTCCAAACGGTCATGAATAATCCATTCCTCGTAGCAATGGACAGGGACAGGATAAATCACATGCTTCAGCTTCATCAAGGAAGTCAAGTGCTGCAGAAGGCTCTTGAGCACAGGCATTGTAATGGGATTGAAGGCAAAGCTAAGGACATGGAGCTGAGTACAGTGGCTCAGGGCTGGGATGAC
Source organism: Tursiops truncatus (assembly GCF_011762595.2). Lineage (NCBI taxonomy): Eukaryota > Metazoa > Chordata > Mammalia > Artiodactyla > Delphinidae > Tursiops > Tursiops truncatus. Next base: position 42,164,044 of record NC_047055.1, read on the forward strand.
GGCAGAGAGAGTAGAATCAGTTATCATACAATTGTTTATCACCAAATGTTGCAGGGTGCTTGAGACCTTCTCCAGCAGAGCCTGGAAGGGCTCATAAACTTCTGAGAAGATGTGGTTGTTACTGAGACTCAATACCCTTAGGTGGGTGGCCTGAGAGCTCTGGGACAGGACAGTGACATCTCTGTGAGAAAGCTGACAGTGAGGTAGATACAGTGAATCCAACTGAGGTGGCACAACTCTATAGAGAGAAAAATGTAAGGTTATTTCAGAAGAATGAGGGCAATGAGCCCCAAATTTTAGGTACCTAAGGCTCTAGAATAAACTACTGTGTTCATGGTTTGCAATAAGTGGTTAACAATGTGGACTTTGGGATCAGACTTTATAGATTTGTGACCCTGAGAAAGTTACTTTACCACTCTGAGGTACAGGGTTTTAATCTTGAAAACGTGCACAGCAGTCATTATTATACAGAACTGCGGGAAAGATTAAGTGAAGAAATTGCATGCACTTAGTATATACGACATAATCAGTGTTGGATCTGATTCACTTATTTGGCGAGGATGGGTCTGGGAAAGCAGCCAACTGAGGGTTTCCTTTGACTAGTACCCAGATGACAAGCTCGCCATTCAGGGTGTAAGCCTGGGGGTTAATGCAGGAGCAAAATTATCTGGCAGTGTTAACTATTGGGGCCCATCCATGGGCATGTGCATTAGTCCTATAGCTTAATGTTTCTCCATCTGAATGCTTCCCCTTCCTCTCTAGAGAGCTGTAAAATCCAATAGGAGAAGGACTGAGTCTTTCACCAATATATTTACAGACATCTTTTAAGGTCTGCCCACGGTCACTGAATGAACAAATGAATGAATGAGCACAGCTTCCTTTTCTAACCTCATCTGCTGCTCAACATAAGGTACCCCTCTCTCCCCCAGCTATGTTCAAACTCCCAGCAGTGCCTATGCTGAGGCAAAGAGAGAAATGGGTTACAAGGAGCTTAGGAAGATCCAAGCATGGTCTCTTCTGTGTTAACAATGAGGTGATCAGGGAACCCAGGTTCCTCCCCACCCCCTCACCTGAGCAGTTTGTGCAGTTGATCTGTGAGGCAGAAGAAAGACAAGCTCAGCTCCTGGAGATGGTCCAGCCGCCCAAGGCAGAGGAGAAAAGATCTGAATTTCCTTCTATTATAAGTTTTAAAGGGGATGTTACACAGAGTAAGGCTGTTCAGGTGGATCACCTGAGCCAAAAGGGTGATGACTTCACTCAGATTAGCCTGATCCATTTCCAGGTTCTCAATGCACCCCAGATCCAGAAACTGCAGGATACTTTTGTGCCCAGACATTCTATCGATTTGCAAATCTCTGCAGCAGACGTGCAAGGACCCAACGTTCTGCTGAATCTTACTACAAAGGAAAGAGAGGAATTGCTCTGTTCTCAAGGTACTATTGAGGGAAATATCCACTAGTAATTCCATGGGTTCCTGAGCTGACTGAGGCTCAGACCCAGAATTACCAATCCCGAGGCACATGACTCTATGCTGAACTTCTTCTATCTTAAGGATAGAGTGCTGAGAGTAAATGCATGACTTAAAACAGAAAGGGAATGCGGTCCCAATCTCAGAGCATATTGTCTTACAGACCAGGTCACGTCTTAAATCTAGGATCCTCAGTTTGGGCCCCCTGTAAGGAAAGGAAGAGACAGAACACATGAGAGATAGCTGATTTTAATATAACCCAGCAAGATCAATGATGAGAAGCAGGGACAGAACACTTTAACCCTGGTTTTCACTTCATTGCCATTCACCAAGTTCTTTCCACACAAATGCAGCGTCTCTCATCCTTTCCCCACCCCCTCCTTCACCTCCGGTCTTTCCCTGTCTCAATGCCCATATTCCACTTTTGTGTAATCGCACTCAAATCCATTCATAAATCCTCTATTCTATAATCAATTCTATAAGGCAATACAGTCCCAAAGGTGACCGCAAGTGCTGACCGACAGCTCTGCAAAGACTGCAGTATTCACCATTGGCTACTGTTGGGAGACCGCTAAGTATTCCCCTGCCCCAGGATACAGCATACACTCCTGCTTACTCCCTGTGTCTCTACTGGTCATAGTCTTACCAAGAGGAAGAGTTCTGGGCAGGGAGGATCTGCAGACCATCAATCATGGCTTCCAAGATGTCATAGTATGACTCTCGTGTGTTCAATGACCCAATATGGAGACAGCGAAAAGGCCAAACCCTCACCATTGCCCTTAGTATCGTCTTATGCCCACCCAAGAAGGCAGCGTTGAACAATGGAACAAAGAGGTCTCTTGGGATTTCGTCCAGGGCATGGATAGCTGCAGGCTCATTATTCAGCAGACTCTTTGCAGCAAGCTCAAGGAGGGCGACAGTGGTCTTTTGGTCCATCTTCAAAAACCTGCTTCAGAGTGGAGAATATTTAGAAATCCTGAGAAGATATCTATAGTCACTTGTTTGCTTCCAGGGTTCGCTATGGACAAAATACTTATTGAATAAGTATGTGGTGAACCATAGGGCCAACTCAAGTGACCTATACTATAGGAATAGAATGAAAATGGACTTCTGTGCAATTTAATTATATATGTGTCCACACACATGCATGCGCGCGCGCACACACACACACACACACACACACACTTACATGAGATAAAATGCCGTTAGAAATCAGACGTAAGTTAGCAGAAGACAATGCTGACCACTTAGCTGCCTTCCTCAAATTATTTCCTCCTGAGGAGCTTCAAGACGGCAGAAGAGTAAGACGTGGTGATCACCTTCCTCCCCACAAATACATCAGAAATACATCTACATGTGGAACAACTCCTACAGAACACCTACTGAATGCTGCCAGAAGTCCTCAGACCTCCCAAAAGGCAAGAAACTCCCCCACGTACCTGGGTAGGGTAAAAGAAAAAAGAATAAACAGACAAAAGAATAGGGATGGGACCTGCACCAGTGGGGATGAGCTGTGAAGGAGGAAAGGTTTCTACATACTAGGAAGCCCCTTCATGGGCGGAGACTGCGGGTGGCGAGAGTGGGAGCTTCGGAGCCATGGAGGAGAGTGCAGCAAGAGGGGTGCGGAGGGCAATGCGGAGAGATTCCCGCACAGGGGATCAGTGCCAACCAGCGCTCACCAGCCTGAGAGGCTTGTCTGCTCACCCGTGGGGTGGGCAGTGGCTGGGAGCTGAGGCTTGGGCATCAGAGGTTGGATCCCAGGGAGAGGACTGCGGTTGGCTGCATGAACACAGCCTGAAGGGGGCTAGTGCACCATGGATAGCCGGGAGGGAGTCCGGGAAAAAATCTGGAGCTGCCGAAGAGACAAGAGACTTTTTCTTGCCTCTCTGTTTCCTGGTGCACGAGGAGAGGGGATTAAGAGTGCTGCTTAAAGGAGCTCCAGAGAAGGGTGCAAGGAAATAGTTAATCAAATCCAGGAAGCACAGACAGTCCCATACAGGATAAATCCAAGAAGAAACACGCCAAGACACGTATTAATCAAACTATCAAAAATTAAATACAAAGAACAAATATTAAAAGCAGCAAGGCAAAAACGACAAGTAACACATAAGGGAATCCCCATAATGTAAACAGCTGATCTTCCAGCAGAAACTATGGAAGCCAGAAGGGAGTGGCAGGACATATTTAAAGTGATGAAAGAAAAAAACCTACAACCAAGATTACTCTACCCAGCAAGGATCTCATTCAGATTTGAAGGAGAAATTAAATGCTTTACAGACAACAAAAGCTAAGAGAATTCAGCAGCACCAAACCAGTTTTACAACAAATGCTAAAGGAAGTTCTCTAGGCAAGAAACACAAGAGAAGGAAAAGATCTACAATAAAAAACAACCCAAAACAATTAACAAAATGGTAACAGGAATATACATATCGATAATTACCTTAAATGTAAATGGATTAAATGCTCCAAGCAAAAGACATACATTGGCTGAATGAATACAAAAACAAGACCCGTATATATGCTGTCTACAAGAGACCCACTTCAGACCTAGGGACACATACAGACTGAAAGTGAGGGGATGGAAAAAGATACTCCATGCAAATGGAAATCAAAAGAAAGCTGGAGGAGCAATTCTCATATCAGACAAAATAGACTTTAAAACAAAAACTATTACAAGAGACAAAGAAGGACACTACATAATGATCAAGGGATCAATCCAAGAAGAAGATATAACAATTGTAAATATTTACACACCCAACATAGGAGCACCTCACTACATAAGTCAAATACTAACAGCCATAAAAGGGGAAATCAACAGTAACCCAACTGTAGTAGGGGACAGTAACACCCCACTTTCACCAATGGACAGATCATCCAAAATGAAAATAAATAAGGAAACACAAGCTTTAAATGATACATTAAACAAATGGACTTAATTGATATTTACAGGACATCCCATCAAAAAACAACAGAATACACATTCTTCTCAAGTGCTCATGGAACATTCTCCAGGATAGATCATATCTTGGGTCACAAATCAAGCCTTGGTAAATTTAAGAAATTTAAAATCGTATCAAGTATCTTTTCCGACCACAACACTATGAGACTAGATATCAATTACAGGAAAAAATCTGTAAGAAATACAAACACATGGAGGTTAAACAATACACTACTAAATAACCAGGAGATCACTGAAGAAATCAAAGAGGAAATCAAAAAGTACGTAGAAACAAATGACAATGAAAAGACGATGAACCAAAACCTATGGGATGCAGCAAAAGCAGTTCTAGGAGGGAAGCTTATAGCAATACAATCCTACCTCAAGAAAGAACATTTCAAATACACAACCTAACCTTACACATAAAGCAATTAGAGAAAGAAGAACTAAAAAACCCCACACTTAGCAGAAGGAAATGAATCATAAAGATCAGATCAGAAATAAATGAAAAAAATTAAGGAAATGATAGCAAAGATCAATAAAACCAAAAGCTGGTTCTTTGAGAAGATAAACAAAATTGATAAACCATTAGCCAGACTCATCGAGAAAAAAAGGGAGAAGACTCAAATCAATAGAATTAGAAATGAAAAAGGAGAAGTAACAACTGACACTGCAGAAATACAAAGGATCATCAGAGATTACTACAAGCAACTGTATGCCAATAAAATGGACAACCTGGAAGAAATGGACAAATTCTTAGAAATGCACAACGTTCCGAGACTGAATCAGGAAGAAATAGAAAATATGAACAGTCCAATCACAAGCACTGAAATTGAAACTGTGATTTAAAATCTTCCAACAAACAAAAACCCAGGACCAGATGGCTTCACAGGCAAATTCTATCAAACATTTAGAGAAGAGCTAATACCTATCCTTCACAGACTCTTTGAAAATATAGCAGTGGGAGGAACACCCCCACACTCATTCTACGAGGCCACCATCACTCTGATACCAGAACCAGACAAAGATGTCACAAAGAAGGAAAACTACAGGCCAATATCACTGATGAACATAGATGCAAAAATCCTCAACAAAATCCTAGCAAACAGAATCCAACAGTACATTGAAAGGATTATGTATTATGACCAAGTGGGGTTTATCCCAGGAATGCAAGGATTCTTCAGTATATGCAAATCAATCAATGTGATACACCATATTAAAAAACTGAAGGAGAAAACGCATATGATCATCTCAAGAGATGCAGAGAAAGCTTTTGAAAAAGTTCAACACCCATATATGATAAAACCCCCCAGAAAGTAGGCACAGAGGGAACCTTCCTCAACGTAATAGAGACCGTATATGACAAATCCACAGCCAACATCATCCTCAATGGTGAAAAACTGAAACCATTTCCACTAAGATCAGCAACAAGAAAAGGTTGCCCACTCACACCACTGTCATTCAACATAGCTTTGGAAGTTTTAGGCACAGCAATCAGAGAAGGAAAAGAAATAATAGGAATCCAAACTGGAAAAGAAAAAGTAAAGCTGTCACTGTTTGCAGATGACATGATACTATACATATAGGATCCTAAAGATGCTACCAGAAAACTACTAGAGCTAATCAATGAATTTGGTTATGTAGAAGGATACAAAATGAATGCACAGAAATCTCTTTCATTCTTATACATTAATGATGAAAAATCTGAAAGAGAAATTAAGGAAACACTCCCATTTACCATTGCCACAAAAAGAATAAAATATCTAGAAATAAACCTACCTAGGAGACAAAAGACCTGTATGCAGAAAATTATAAGACACTGATGAAAGAAATTAAAGATGATACAAATAGATGGAGAGATATACCATGTTCTTGGATTGGAAAAAACAACATTGTGAAAATGGCTCTACTACCCAAAGCAATCTACGGATTCAATGCAATCCCTATCAAACTACCACTGGCATTTTTCACAGAACTAGAACAAAACATTTCACAATTTGTATGGAAACACAAAAGATCCCGAATAACCAAAGCAGTATTGAGAAAGAAACACAGAGCTGGAGGAATCAGGCTCCCTGACTTCAGACTATACTACAAAGCTACAGTATTCAAGACAGTATTTTACTGGCACAAAACCAGTAATATAGATCAATGGAAGAGGATAGAAATCCCAGAGATAAACCCACGCACATATGGTCAACTTATCTTCAATAAAGGAGGTAAGAATATACAGTGGAGAAAAGACAGCCTCTGCAATAAGTGGTGCTGGGAAAACTGTACAGCTACATGTAAAAGAATGAAATTCAAACACTCTCTAACACCATACACAAAAATACACTCAAAATGGATTAAAGACCTAAATGTAAGGCCAGACACCATCAAACCCTTAGAGGAAAACATAGGCAGAACACTCTATGACATAAATCACAGCAAGATCCCTTTTGACTCACCTCCTAGACAAATGGAAATAAAAACAAAAATAAACAAATGGGACCTAATGAAACTTAAAAGCTTTTGCACAGCAAAGGAAACCATGAACAAGACAAAAAGACAACCCTCAGAATGGGAGAAAATATTTTCAAATGAAGCAACTGACAAACGATTAATCTCCAAAGTATACAAGCAGCTCATGCAGCTCAATATCAAAAAAAACAAACAACCCGATCCAAAAATGGGCAGAAGACCTAAATAGACGTTTCTCCAAAGAAGATATACCGATTGCCAACAAACACATGAAAGGATGCTCAACATCACTAATCATTAGAGAAATGCAAATCAAAACTACAATGAGATATCATCTCACACCAGTCAGAATGGCCATCATCAAAATATCTACAAACAATAAGTGCTGGAGAGGGTGTGGTGCAAAGGGAACCCTCTTGCACTGTTAGTGGGAATGTAAATTGATACAGCCCCTATGGAGAACAGTATGGAGGTTCCTTAAAAAACTAAAAATAGAATACCATACGACCCAGCAATCCCACTACTGGGCATATACCCTGAGAAAACCATAATTCAAACAGAGTCATGTACCAAAATGTTCATTAGAGCTCTATTTACAATAGCCAGGAGATGGAAGCAACCTAATGTCCATCATCAGATGAATGCATAAAGAAGATGTGGCACATATATACAATAGAATATTACTCAGCCATAAAAAGAAACAAAATTGAGTAATTTGTAGTGAGGTGGATGGACCTAGAGTCTGTCATACAGAGTGAAGTAAGTCAGAAAGAGAAAAACAAATACCGTATGCTAACATATATATATGGAATCTAAAAAAAAAAAAAAGGGAAAGGAAATGGTCAGAAGAACCTAGGGGCAAGATGGGAACAAAGATGCAGACCTACTAGAGACTGGACTTGACGATACGGGGAGGGGGAAGGGTAAGCTGGGACCAAGTGAGAGAGTGTCATGGACATATATGCACTACCAAACATAAAATAGATCGCTAGTGGGAAGCAGCGACATAGCACAGGGAGATCAGGTCGTTGCTTTGTGACCACCTAGAGGGGTGGAATAGGGAGGGTGGGAGGGAGGGAGATGCAAGAGGGAAGAGATATGGGGACATATGTATATGTATAACTGATTCCCTTTGTTATAAGGCAGAAACTGACACACCATTGTAAAGCAATTATACTCTAATAGATGTTATAAAAATATTTTCTCCCAAAAGGATACAAACCAATAAGAAGGAAAATGTACATCTACACAAAAGCCACACCCTCATCATTACTTTAAACTGGAGAAGGCCAAAAATTCAAAAGAATTGTAAGTAGAAAAAGAACAATCATGAATCCTGGCATAAGATTTGTCACACTCCCATTGCTAGGCTTTGTGGAAAACAAAAGACAGGCCAAGAAAAGCTGCCAAGAGAGAGGAAAGAAGATGGAAAAGGGCTGAAAGCTGATCTAAAACTACAGCAGAAGGACTAAGCCCAGAATAAATCTAAAAATACCAAAAAGGTGTCCTAGAATATGAGAGCCCGGACTACAGGGAAGGCACTCCAAAATCGGAGCTTATGAAGGGACAGGGATGATTTAAAGTGCAGTCTTTGAAAGATATAACTCTTAGGGAAGAAGAAAGGCAAAGAGTTAAAGAGAAGCATCCGTTGGTGCTTGGGTAATGACGGAGAAAATAAACAAAAGGGGAAAATTAAGGATCTTGCGAGACATAAGAGAACCGCAAAATCAGAGCACTCAGGACTTCTCCCTTCATCACCAAAACAAACAAACAAAATAAAAAGGATATGGACTTTGCCATACTAACAAAAAAAATCACATTATTAAATTAGGAATCTTGTTGAAAAAACGAATATCATACAGATGAACAGAATGAAGGGAATTCCATACCAAACTTTGTAAAAAAAAAAAAAAAGAGAGATGAGTATACAAAAGTGCATACATATTAAACAACCATGAAGGAGAAAAAGACTGGAAGTCAACACTCCAAACAAAATTCATTACACTCTAGCAAGCATTGGAGGATATGAAACCCACCTTAAATAGGATATTTAAAAAAAATCAAAAGACAGAGATTGACTAAACTGAAAGACTGAAGAAAAGATTTTATAACCAACTGGGGTATCCTTTAAATATCACAGCCTACAGAAAAAGCTTTTCAACTTGTAGAAACTTAGGAAATTCTGCAGCCCTTCGTAAGGAAGCTACTAGAGCAGGGGTCTGCAAACTGGCCCACTGAGCCTAATCCAGCCCACTGCTTGATTTTGTAAATAACGTTTTATTCGAACAAAGCCATGATCAATCATTTATGTATTGTCTATGAATGCTTTTGCACTACAGTAGCAAAGTTGAGTAGAGAGACAGCGACACTGTGACCCAGGAACTTACAATATTTCCTATACTTCTCTTTACAGAATGTTTACCAAGTAATCTAAAAGAGGAACTGGGATTGTGATCCCACTGCGATGAGAAGGAAAACTTCACCAAAATACCCAATGGTGAGTATTTTACATACAATAGTAAAATCAAGGTGGAAGAAAGGGGAGAAGACTAATGTACAAAAGTTTTATGCTGTGAAAAAAAACACAGAAACTGTGCAACTAAAAATGAGAGAAGGGATAGAAGTAGAAGAAAATAGAACAAACTTTTTATCATAATGCAGTAGGAGAGTGTTAAATGATACTGGAGGAAAAAATGCATAGGCCAGCGAGTAAAGTGTTAAGAAAACAGGTGGTTCAGGATGATTTTAAGAAATCATTAAATGTGACCAATAACATGTCTTAATGATAAAAGCCAAAACTCACAATGAAGATATAACCCTTAAGAATATTTATGCACCAATAACAAACAAACATCTTTATAAAGCAAAAATGCAAGGAAACGTAGATAAAATAATAATAATAACAGGAAACAGTAACAGTAGGAGATTTAATACACCAAACTCAGTCTAAGGCTGATCAAGTCATACAGAAAAAAGAGAAAGCTAATCAATAATGTTATATAGGGAATATATTCTTGTCAAAAATGGATAATAGGGCTTCCCTGGTGGTGCAGTGGTTGAGAATCTGCCTGCTAATGCAGGGGACACAGGTTCGAGCCCTGGTCTGGGAAGATCCCACATGCCGCGGAGCAACTGTGCCCATGAGCCACAACTACTGAGCCTGTGCGCCTGGAGCCTGTGCTCCGCAACAAGAGAGGCCTTGATAGTGAGAGGCCCGCGCACCGCGATGAAGAGTGGCCCCCGCTTGCCACAACTAGAAAAAGCCCTCACACAGAAACGAAGACCCAACACAGCCAAAAAAATAAATAAATGAATAAACAAATGTGGGGTTTAAAACAAAAAAAAGAAAATAATTTACAATTAATACAATCATAAATAGCATGTAGGTCAAATAATAAAGCATAATTAAAATTAGTAAAATATTTTTTTACATGGATCATAATTATCTCACAGAGATTAGATAATTAATTTCTATAAAGTAGAAATAGTACAAACAATCCTCTCTAACCCCAATGCAATAAAATTTAGTAACAAAAATTGAAAACAGAAAGGCCTTTCCACCTGAAAAAAATTTTTACAGCTTCTCTTAAAAACTGTTGAATATAAGAAGAGATGCAAACTGAAGTTGTAAAGAAATTTTTTAAAAGATTGACTGAAAAACTACATATTGGCATCTATGGGATACATTTAGAGCAGTGATCTGAGGCAAATTCACACAGTAGGCACTTTTATGAGTAAAAATGGAAGAATGAAGATAAATTAATTAAAGTATGGCCTCAAAAAATGAAGAAAAACAACTAGGAAAAAAAGAACAACTAAAGAAAGCAAAACATAAAAGCAGAAATGAATATGATACACAATAGAAAAACGAAATCTTGTTTTTCAAAACAGGCAAACCCCTAGCTGGCTTGATGAAGGAAGAAAGGGAGAGATCACACATAGACAAAATAATAAAAGACAAAGGAGAAATAATCATTGAAACAGAAAAAGGAAGAGATTACTTTGCCAACCTCTATGCAAATAAACTTGAAAATCTATATGAAATAGGTAACTTCCTAGATAAATACAAATTACCAAAATTCTGATTCTAGTGTTAGAAAGCTTAAATTAGGCAATTTTCATAGAAGAAATAAAGTTATTACAGCAATACCCTCAAGAAGCACCTTGCTCAGATGGTTTTACAGGTGAATCCTAGTAAACCATCAAAGATCAAATAGTACCAAAGCTCTATGAGTTATGTAAGAACATTAGAAAGGAAGGAAACTTCCCTAACTTCTTATATGAAGCCAGTAGGATGCTAACAGGTAAAAGGTAGATACCAAAATACTAAATAGAATATTAGCAAACATCCAACAATACATTTAGAAACTAATATACTGTGATCAAGTGCAATTTATTCCATTAATACAAGGCTGGCTCTATATTAGGAATTCCATTGATATCATTCACCATCGTCATATAATTAAGGACAAATATCATATGATTAAAACCACAGATGCCAAACAAATCTTTGGGAAACTTCAACACCCATTCATGTTAAGAAAAGAAAAACCTCAAGAAGTGGGAAAGAGGGACGCATTCTTAACATGATAAAAGATATATAATTAATTCCTCATGCAAGTATTTTATTTAGTGGGGGACTACCAGAGGTTTTCCAATAAGCTCAGGAATAAGAAAAGTATGCCCATTATATCATTCCTGTTCAGTCTTCAACTACAAGCATTAGTCAGTTGACTAGAGAAATCAATTAGATTTCTGAGAATGAATAACAAGAAGTAAAGCCACCTCTGTGTGCAGATGATATTACCGTACACCTGAAAAGCCCTATAGAAACAATGACAGATTGAGTAAAACAATAAGAGAAATCATCAAGGTAGTAGGATATAGAGCGACATACAAAAGTCAATGGTCTTTGTGTACACACACACACAGCTGGAGGACACTTTAGTAGAGAAAATTCCATACACAATAGCAAAAACAAAGCTTAAATGCATAGAAATAAACTTAATGAGAGCAGCTATGCAAGGACAATTTTTAGACACTCCTGAACGACATAGAAGGAAACTTGAATAAGTACAAAGACATTGGTCAATGTTCTTGGATAGAATAACACAACATTAAGAAGATGTCAGTTCTCCCTAAACTAATGTATAAATTTAATATAATCTCAAAAATACCAGCAAATGTTTCTATGGAGTTAGATCAATGGATAATAAAATTAATATATTTTTTAAAAATCATGCAAGAATAGCCAGGATATAAGTGAAAAAGAAAACCTGTAAATGGGGAGTAATGATACCAGACATTAAAGCATGCTATAAAGCCTCGGTAATTATAACACTGTGGTACTGGTACATGAGTAGACAAATAGTCCAGTGAAACAGAATAGAAAACCCAGAAAAACAAGAATAATATATGGAAATTTCAGTATATGATGAAAGGGCATTTAAAAGCACTGAGGCAAAGATGGACGTTCAATAAATGATGCTGGAACAAATGAGACATTTGGGAAAAGAATCAGTGTAGATCCATATCACACACCATACACAGAAATAAACTGTAAACGGGTTAGGAATCTAAACAAATGAAACCATAACAAAATCTTTAAGAAAATATGGCAGGACTCTGTTTTAACCTCAGCGTAGGGAAAGGCTTTCTAACCGTGACTCAAATTTCCAGAGGCAATGAAAGAAAACAATGATCTATGTGACTACGAAGGATTTTTTTAATGTACGGCAAACACATCATAACTAAGTCAAAAGGCAATTGACAAACTGACATAAAGTATTTGCACATGCCTCACGGACAAATGAATAATAGTCCAAGTATATACAGAACTCTCAAGTATTGAAGGACAAAAGGCTAATATTTCTACAGAAAAATGGGAAAAGATATGAACAGATAATTCACAAAAAATATATAAAACAGTCCTCAAAATATAGTCACACTTTCTCATAATTAGACAAGTGCATACTAAGACAATGCCGAGATATCATTTCTCACCTACCACATCAACAAAGGTCACAAAGTA